>NC_026003.2:38862357-38959070 GCF_000442705.2 Elaeis guineensis | reverse complement strand
TAGACTTCGTCCGGACTCCTACGGGAGCCGGACTTCACCCCCAACTCCAATTGCAAGTAGACTTCGTCCGGACTCCTATAGGAGCCGGACCTCGTCCCCAACTCCGACTGCAGGAAGGCCTCGTCCAGACTTCTGCGGGAGCCGGACCTCATCCCCAACTCTGGCTGTAGGAAGGCCTCGTCCGGACTCCTACAGGAGCCGGACCTCATCCCCAACCCCGGCTGCAGGAAGGCCTCGTCCGGACTCCTACGGGAGCCGGATCTCGTCCCCAACTTCGGCTGCAGGAAGGCCTCGTCCGGACTCCTACGGGAGCCGGACCTCATCCCCGACTTCGACTGCAAGCAGACTTCGTCCGGACTCCTATGGGAGTCGGACTCCGCCCACGACTCCAATCACAGGTAGACTTCGTCCGGACTTCTACGGGAGCCAGACATTGCCCCCAACTTCAATTGCAGGTAGACTTCGCCCGGACTCCTACGGGAGCCGAACCTCGTCCCCAACTCTGGCTGCAGGAAGGCCTCGTCCGGACTCCTACGGGAGTCGGACCTCGTCCCCAACTCCGGCTGTAGGAAGGCCTCGTTCGGACTCCTACGGGAGTCGAAGCTCGTCCCTAACTCCGACTGCAGGAAGGCCTCGTCCGGACTCCTACAGGAGCCGGACCTCGTCCCCAACTCTGGCTGCAGGAAGACCTCGTCCGGACTCCCACGGGAGCCGGACCTCGTCCCTGACTCCGGCTGCAGGTAGACTTCGTCCGGACTCCTATGGGAGCCGGACTTTGCCCCCAACTCCAATTACAGGTAGACTTCGCCCAGACTCCTACGGGAGCTGGACCTCATCCCCAACTCCGGCTGCAGGAAGACCTCGTCCGGACTCCTACGGGAGTCGGACCTCGTCCCCAACTCCGGCTGTAGGAAGGCCTCGTCCGGACTCCTACGGGAGCCGGACTTCATCCCTGACTTTGACTGCAGGAGGACTTCGCCCGGACTCCTACGGGAGCCGGACTCCGAGCTCCTGTTGCAAGCGACCCACTCCGAGTTACCGTTGCAAACGATCTACTTCAAGTTCCTACCACGAGCGGCCTTGGCCGAGACTCCTCGATAAATGATCCCCGTCCGATCTTTTACGGAGATCAGACTCCAACTGAACTTCGGCCGACAGGCCTGGACCCTCTGGCAGGCCACAGCAACGGCCACGACTCTGCTCCACTTCCTGCGACGGATTTTGTGCGGCTCCATCATTCCCTGGCGGGCCGCAGTAATGGCCATGACTCTGCTCCACTTCCTGTGATAGATTTTGTGCGGCTCCATCACTCCCTGGCAGACCACAATAATGGCCACGATCCTGCTCCACTTTCTGCGACGGATACCGCGCGATTCCTCCATCCCCTGGCAAGTTGCAACAACGGATGCCGCTCCACTCCCCACAACAGACTCCACGTGGCATGCCCCGGTGATAGCCACGATTCCACTCCACTACTCTTCGCAACAAACTCCTCCTGACCCTGGGCAGCCCACTGCCAGACGGTTACAAACATCGCTATCAGTCTATTGCCCCCTCCACCTATAAAAGGGGGATCCCAGATACGTTATTCTCTAAACTCTCATTTCTTACCTAAAAATTCTGCTAAAATTTCTATTCGAACACTCCATTCTTGTTGAGGCAAAGAACTGACTTGAGCGTCGGAGGATCTTGCCGGAGCAACCCCACCTCCGGTTTAGACTTCTTTTGCAGGTCCCGATGGTGATCGCGACTCCCTCGACTCTAGCTTCTCCGACGCAGACGGATTTTTGCACCAACAATATTCATATTCTCTTAATCTTATGATGATAATTTGATTAATAAAATATTAAAAAAAAATTTTAATTTTTATTCTGCTTTGATCAAAGACTCCTTGAATCATCATTCGATTAAAGCAAGTAGGATGCGATCTCCTCTTATCAGGAGTGGTCGATTTGATGTTGACCTACTTACAATCTCCATACACAATCTATCATATCCAGAATACTCCATACATGACTAAGTCATAAATGAATATGAATCAAAATATGGGTTCATATACACCAGGTTCTATAATAGTTTCATGTCAGAGGATTGCTTGCACAACTCTCAATAAGAGAAATAATTTTTGACAGATAAGTAAGAATCCATAAGATGTACTCATATCGGATCAATTCAATAAACTCATTTACTAATGAGCACCTATATCTTTGTATTAGTGTCTTACACAAGTGATTGTTAGATTAATCACCCTCTCCATCGAGCATACATAGGATGTATCAATCTTTTTGAAAATATTGATCCTTGACTCAATGATCCATTGACTGAAAATATTTTAGATTAGAGTTTTAAAGTTTTAGGTCTCATGGACATGATCTCATCATAGCCCTAAAACTATTATCCTAATCTATGAGATTCATCATAATCTTAATAATATAAGATGCAGCATATGTGAAACATAAATGCCTTTTATTAATCTATAAAATGTCAATTACATGAGTTAGAAAGATTAAAAGAATAATCCATCAAAACATAAATTTTGATTGATTTATAGGGTATTATTCTTTCATCAAACACCTCCATGCCATTTTCTCTATGCCAAATAAAACCAATGCCCTTTATTTATTGGCGCCCGGAAGGAAGAGTCCTTCTGGGCTGCTTCTCTAAAAATCCTTAGTGCCATCTGTTGTTTCATATGCCCCTTCATACCTTATAAAAAGGGGGCGCTACAATGAGATCGGCATGCCATGTCCTAAGTGCTTAGGTGTGGGTTCTTGAGAGGAAAAAAAGAAAAAAAATTTAAAAAAAAAGGGCAAAAAAAATTGAGAAAGAAAGAAAGAAAAACAAGAGAAGAAAAATAAAAGAGAGCCAAGAAAGGTAGATTATCTGCTTTTCTTAGTGATTACTATATCGTAGAGTTGGATATCTTAATCAAATCAGAATGTATCAATCTTTTAAGAAAAGATTTTGACATAGTCTACTGGAGCTTTTGAAAGGCTTTCAGGTTGCAGTACGCTACATCCTTGAGAAGGAAAGTTAGCTGCATTGCTGTAAAGCAAGCTTCAACTCTATATCAGATTGGGAAGGTCTGTGATAGATCTTGTGTGGATTATCATTGAAGGATATCCATGTGGGTGTCTTGTGGAGACCATCCTTGCACAGGATCATCATCTTTGTGAAGGTATAATTTCTTACCTTAAATATATATGCATGTTTTGTTTGTTTGAAATCTGCAAGGTCATCCTAGGGTTTGAGTTTTGGGTTACTTGCTTTTAATAGTTAAAAACATGTTAAATTTTTTTGAAAATCATATTCTGCTGCACAACCAAAACCCTATACTTCATCGCTGGGAAGATCCTATCCTCAGGGTTGGTAGATGCCGGATTAAGAGGTTAGGTAGAAGTTGAAGCCAATGATGTAGGGTCGCTTTGCTACGGTTCCTTATGTCTTTCTCCAGTCTCCGAAACCTCCTCATCGGCAAGTACTCAATCATAATTCGAGGAGATGCAGGGTGCAGATAACCTCCACAATAGTTGACTCTCCATGGTAGTAAAAGTGTGGCAGGGTGGCAACATCATGGGACAGTGGCAGCCCTTCTCCATGATACCTGGCTCACCAAATCTTGTCAAAAGCAGCCATGTCATATTTATGGTCACAAACAATTCCTACAAGTAAACTCGATCTTTGTTAGGGCCTGGATCATGGCGGTTCTTGAATCCAGTTGAATTGTGATTGTTTTGCTTGCTTTTCTATCTAATTTCCTCTCCAAATGCAGTTACTTCTAAGATGGAGATTATCTTACCACCATCCACTGAAGTTTTGTGACTACTGTCTTCCGTTTCTTGGAGAAATTGAAAAGACAAAGGAAAATAAGAAAGATTTCAATCGATGGCAACCAACGTACGTATTTCACAAACTTAAATCTCTCTCTCTCTCTCTCTCTCTCTCTCTCTCTCTCTCCCCTTATTAAAGCATTATGTCATGGTATAATCAGGTTGGTTCGTAGCGTTACATTGGTTGTTAGTCAGAAGTTTGGGTAGGGTCAGGCAGCGCCACGACCCATTAACATGTATATTATTTAGTGGTAGGCGTCTTTATGTCAGCTTTATGACCGTTGGAGATAAGATTAAAATATACATGTGAAACCTATCTGGCTCTAAGCCATTAACTGAGTAAATTAAACATTAAGCAAGCGCTGACGCACCCACCATAGAATACCCAGGAACGGAGACTGGGGAGCTGGCATTGGAAGATAGTGAGGATGGGTAAATCATCTTAGGATTGCGAACTCTCATGCTGAGTAAATTATAAATGAAGTAGGTACTGACGTCACCACCATGAAATTTATGGAGGGAGATGGGAAAGGTGGGATGGGAAGATAGAGAGGGTGGATGAGTGATGTGAGAATTTTAAACTCTTTCGCTGAACAGGTAATTATAGATGAAGCAAGCACTGACGTCCTCACCATGGAATTCAAGGACGGAGATGGGAAAGGTGGCAAATGGGAAGACAGAGAGGAAGAGGGCGAACAATATGGTATTATCAACTCTTACGTTTAGCAAATTATACGTGACGTAAGCATCAACGTCCACGCCATAGGATAATAGAGTGTGTTGGATGGATGTTTGATCAACATATTATTTTTTAAGATCTTTTTAATATCATGCGATATAATAAAAAAATAATAAAATAAAAATAATTAAAATATATGGATCAGTCACAAAAAAAATCATTTTCACGGAGCATACAAATTTCGCTATTAAAAAAAAAAAATTTACAAGAGAAGATCTCATCTTCAACCCTCGTACACCTAATTTCTCTCTCACTAGAAGTTTCTCTCACAAAAGTTCTCCCTCTTGGAAGACCCCCTAAATTCCTGAAGTGCCTGACGTCCACTGTCCAGAAGCCCTGCTCCTCTCTCAACGGTCTCATGCCTCTCTTTTTCTCTTCTCGGGTTCCGTACGGCATCCTCAGCAAAAACTGAATCACCACCCTTTCCCTCTGTGTCTCACAGGCCTTTTTAAAGACTAAAACTTGTATTAGATTAGGATTCTCAATCCTAATCGAACCCAAACACAGCTAAAATAACCCAGATCAAGGTCCTAGACCGTCAGATCAAGATCGGAATATCCCTAAGCCCTCCGATCGCACTCCGGTCCATAAAATAGTACCGTGGA
This sequence comes from Elaeis guineensis, assembly GCF_000442705.2. NCBI lineage: Eukaryota > Viridiplantae > Streptophyta > Magnoliopsida > Arecales > Arecaceae > Elaeis > Elaeis guineensis. Next base: position 38,953,896 of record NC_026003.2, on the reverse strand, counting down.
CTGTGAGAAATACATGAAAAATGCCCATGCGGTCCACAGGCCCAGCCGTGGACTGCCCGATCCACGGTGGACCGGGATGCAGGGCCCAAGCAAGGTGCCTGGGCCTGGGCCGCGCTCGCGCATGGGCTGGGCCGCACGCACGCCTGGGCCGCACGCTTGGGTCGCGTCTCGTGCGTTGGCCCCGCCTGGGCCGCACGCCGCCGCCGCTCCACCGACCCACCACCGGCCGCCGGCAGTCCTCCGCCACCTCGGATCTCGTGCCAATTTCAAAAGCTCATATTTCCTCCATCCGAGCTCCGTTTGGGGTGATCTTGGTCTCGTTGGACTTCGTTTTTTGCCGCAAACCTCGTTGTGGACTCATTGTGGGCTGAATCTCGAGGCATCAATTTCTAACAATCTTCGCCTCGACTTGATATTCGGCCTCCTCCAAACTTCAAGAGCCTCTGGATCTCCTCGCCCCCATGTCCTAGGGCAATCGCCTGCTGATCATGGATGGGCAAATATGAGAGTCGAGTCAGGCTGCTCGATCCCATCTCTGTCGTATGCTGTGCTCCTCCTGACCTAAGACCTGCTCGGGACATCGTCCTGCGGTAATAAGAATCTCACCTTGCCACGTCGCCTCTCGTCCTCCCGAGTCTCTTATCTCGTGCCCGATCCACCTCCACCTGAAGCTCCACCTTGCTCTGGGCTCCGTCTGGCTCTCGAAGCTCCACCTCGCACTGGGCTCCCCGCCAGATAATAATGTCCTCTACTCCCCTTCTTTCCCTCCAGCACAATCTTATCACCAAGTAGCACCCTCAGGATTCCTCCATCAGCTATTGTCTTGTAGCCTCTCGAATCCAGTGTGCCAAGTGAGATAAGATTCCATCTAAAATCGGGTATGTATCGGACCTTCCTCAATCTCCTCACTACACCGTTATGTGTCCTCCAGCTGACTGTCCCAATACCTCTGATCGCACAGTTCGATCCATCCGGCAGATATACAGTGCCCTCACTATTCTCCAAGGAGTCAAACTGCTCCTCTCTGTAATATACATGATAGAGGTATGCAGAATCTAATATCCACTGCTGGAAAGAAGTAGATACCTCGTCAGATATCTCCAGGACATCTCTATCTAAATCGCTGCCGACCATCACTATAGCAGCCACCATCCGATTTTTGAGTTGAGGACAATCTCTGGCTAGATGCTCCAACTCCTCACACCGGTGACACCTGGTTTTGCTCAAGTCCCTCCTGGACTTGGACCGCCCTCATTGTGATCTCCTGTCGCTTTGTCTATCGCCTTCTGCTCCTCCAGAAGCCACCAAAGCTGAGCTACCGCCACCTGAGCTCGAAGCTGGGTTCTCCCTCCTGAGAACCTCATTCTTGAGTATCACCACGGTGATCTCGTCCATCTTGATAGTGCTCTTCCCCGCTAGAAGAGCAGTCACCAAGGACTCGTACGAAGGGAGAAGCGACGCCAACAAAACTAGTGCCCTGATCTTCTCCTCAACATTCTCACCAACGCTGAGGAGGTCGGTAAGGATCTTCTGAAAGTGGCTGAGATGCTCCTGCAAGCTCTGTCCCTCAGCCATCCGTAGTTGGTAGAACTTCCTCTAGAGGAAAAGAGTGTTGGTGAGAGACTTTGCCATGTACAACTCCTCGATCTTCGACCACACCACTATTGGGAAGTCTCACTCAGTATATGGGTCACCACCTCATCCGTCAGGTACATGCGGATGGTGCTCACCGCCTGCATCTGTAGCCGTTTTCAATCCCGCACCTTCATGGTGGTCGGCTTCTCATCGCACAAGAGAGCATCAATCAACCCCTATTGGATGAGCACGTCTTTTACCCTTGCCTGCTACAAGGAGAAATTACTCTTACCATCGAACTTGTTGATCTCCATCTTGATTGTTCTTGTCTTCTCTATTTTCAGTCTTGCTCACCACTGCTGCAATCTGCATCCTTGTATCACCTTACTCTGATACCACTTGTTGGGTAGATGTCTGGCCAGGATACCACCTCCCAAGACCTTTTCAGTACCACGCGATGCAACAGGAAGAAAGAAGAAACAAAACAAAAACAATCAAAATACGTGGATCAGCCACAAAAGGGCTCACCTCCACGGGGCATGCAAACTTCACTATGAAAAAAAAATTTTACAAGAGGAGATCTCATCCTCAACCCTCGTACACCCAATTTCTCTCTCACTAGAAGTTTTCCTCACAAAAGCTCTCTCTCTTGGAAGACCCTCTGAACTCCTGAAGTGCCTGGCGTTCGCTGTCCAGGAGCCCTGCTCTTTCTCTCTCAGCGGCCTCACACCTTTCTCTTTCTCTTCTCGAGTTCCACGCGACGTCCTCAGCAAAAATCGAATCACCACCCTTTCCCCCTATGTCTCACAGGCCTTTTTAAAGGCTAAAACTTGTATTAGATTGGGATTCTCAATCCTAATCGAACCCAAACACAGCTAAAATAATGCAGATCAAGGCCTCAGACCGTTGATCAAGATCGGGACATCCCTGGGCCCTCCGATCGCACTCCGGTCCATGAAATAGTGTCGTGGACCGCGAAAAACGTGTGAGAAATGCCCACACGGTCTACAGGTCCAGTCGTGGACTACCCGATCCACAGTGGACCGAGGTGCAGGGCCCGGGCAAGGCACCTGGGCCTGGGCCGGCCCGCGAGCGCGGGCCTGGGCAACACCTGCGCACGGGCCATGCACGGGCTGGGCCGCACGCCCGCTTGGGCCGCATGCCCGACTGGGCCGCCCGCCCGCCTGGGCTGCGCACCTGGGTCGTGCGTCCCGCACGTTGGCCCCTCTTGGGCCGCATGCCACCATCGCTCCGCCAGCCCACCACCGGCCGTCGGTGGTCCTCCAATGCCTCGAATCTCGTGCCGACTTCAAAAGCTCGTATCTCCTCCATTCGAGCTCCATTTGGGGCGATCTTGATCTCGTTGGACTCCATTTTTCATCACGAACCTCACTGTAGGCTCAATTTGGATTGAATCATGAGACGTTAAATTTTAACAGAGAGGATAGGTGAATGGTGCTTAATTGCCAACTCTTATACTGGGCAAATTATATGTGAAGTGAGCACTAATGTCCCCACCATAAAATTGAGGGACGGAGATGGGGAAGGTGGCATGGGAAGATAGAGAGAATGGATAAATGATATGAGTATCAATTGCCAACTTTTAAACCGGGTAAATTATATATGAAGCAAGTACTTCATCATAGAATTCAGGGATGGAGATGTGTGGAAGGAGAAATTATTGTCTGGACCGCATCCGGTTAGACCAACATAAATCTTGGAGCATGTGCACGGTAGATAACATTCAATCGGGAATTCATGAAATATAAAGATTAATGTAGCGCCATCATGAGATTTCGGTGATCTATTTTGGTACGGTCCAGATAATAATTTCTCATGCATAAGATGGCACAGAAAGATAGAGAAGATGGATGGGTGATATTAATATTACCAACTCTTAATATAACATGCGGAATTATTAGATGGGCCTAGTCTTTTGGACTAGGCACTATCTTATGATGCATTTACGGTGGATAAGAGGATGAAATATCTCGCCTCTGTTTTGATCTTCAAAAGTTTAAATAAAAGGGGAATAATGTGGTGGGTGACTATTGAATCAGACTGTGTCCATCTAATATTTTCTCACTTAAAACATCCATTGTTGAACAGTGTATTGTCAAATGTTAACCTAACATGAGGAATTATTAGATGGACCCAGTCCTTTGGACCTGACCAAATCCTGGGACGCGTATACGGTGGATAGGAGGATGAATTATCTCACCTTAATTTGTTTTGATCTTGAAAAGTTAAAACAAACGGGGGATAATGTGATGTTTGTCTATTGGACGGACTGCGCCCATTTAATATTTTCTTTCTTAAATTTTCATCAAAAAAATATTTTCTTACTTAAAACGCTCTCCGTTGAACCTTAAGCATGACTGACTGTTGAGTAAACAATACCCATTGTTAATATTATATATATATATAGGATAACCCACCATACAAGAGTAACAAGACAAAATAAAAACCCTGGAAGATATCTAATCTAACCCACGAGCAAGGAAAGGAAACCTAGTCTTCTAATCGACGTCAGGCATGGAAGGAGCCATTTCCAGCCCGACAGAGAAGAGGTACCCTCTGATCCCCTATTACTCAATTCTTTCGCAAATTAAGCTCTCTGCTAAGAAGAAAGAGATCTCTAAGCTTTGATGCATACCTTATGTTGCTTTTAGGATTGCAGTAGTTACGGGAGGAAACAAAGGAATTGGGCTGGAGATTTGTAGGCAGCTGGCTCTTAACGGGGTCAGGGTTATACTGACGGCCAGAGATGAGAAGAGGGGTCAGGAGGCAGTGGAGAAGCTCAGAGAGTATGGGCTCTCTGATGTGCTCTTTCATCAGTTGGATGTGACCGACTCTCCTAGCATAGCGTCCTTAGCGGATTTTGTTAGAACTGAATTTGGCAAACTTGACATTCTAGTAAGCTCGCTCGCTCGCTCTCTCCCCCCCTCTCTCTCCCTCCCCCTCTCTCTCTTGCATAACCTCTTATAAATTGATACTCTACAGGTGAATAATGCAGGCATTGGAGGAACGACAGTAAACTTTGAGACTTTAAATGCCTCAAAACCATCAAATAATTTGGTAATCAATTGTTTTAGAATTCTCTGTCAATTTCTTCTAGAACTAGAATTAATCAGTTTCCGTTGATAATCGAGTAGCATAAATTCAATTCTTATGGTACATCGCATATTGCGCTGTTACCCTGCTTTTTGTCTAAAAAATTGAAGTACAAGATAAAAATAAGTTTGATTTTGTATGTGTGTATTAATGGTCCAACACATAGATATTAATCTACGTTGCGGATATCATAATTAATTTGAACCATAGAGCTCAAAATAGTGTATAGTATAAACAACATTATCGGTCACATAATATGGATGCGAAGTTTCGCTCATGTGCAACAGGAAGGCAAAGGTATCAATGGTATCCCAGATTGGTGGAAACCTCATATGCAGGAAAGTTTAGGAAGAGCGGAAGAATGCTTGAAGACAAATTATTATGGCACCCGAGATGTTACAGAAGCATTAATTCCCCTTCTCGAGTCATCAATTTCAGGAAGAGTAGTAAATGTTTCTTCCACCCTTGGACAACTCAGGGCAAGTAACCTAACACCATTTTCTCGTATTACCTATTCCTTAAAAAAATAAGCTTCAATGTTTTTTCTATTTTTTTTTCTCGTTTGACAAAGCGTGGGATTACACAAAAAGTTTCCCATAGTTTGTCAAATCCTTGCAAACTCCATCATGGCCCTGAGTGGGGGATGAAATCTTTACTCTTTTGATTGTCTATAAAACGTACACTATTTTCTTTCTTGTTCTTGGTTTTCAGGTTATCTCAAATGAAAAGCTTAAGCAAGAGCTGTCAAATATCGATGACCTAGCAGAAAAGAGATTGGTCGAGCTGCTGAATTTGTTTATCGAAGATTTCAAGGAGGGTTTGTTGAACGCCTATGGTTGGCCGACCGTTTATTCAGCATATAAAGTATCTAAAGTACTCACCAATGCCTACACGAGGGTTCTTGCAAAGCAGTATCCCAACTTATGCATAAATTGTGTGAGTCCTGGTTTTGTCAAAACAGACCTGAACTGGAATACCGGGATCCTAACTACCGAAGAAGGAGCTAAAGGACCTGTCATGTTAGCATTGCAAACTGATGCTGGTCCTTCGGGCCTTTTCTTTGATCAAACCGAAGTGTCGACCTTTTGAATGAGATTAATTTCCCTGAGCTAATAATTTGTGGAGAAAAAGTACTATCAGTTACAATTTCATTCTCGTGTGTATGAACATCATCCTGTATAAACATTGCATGAGCTCTCCCCACCTAGCTCAATATATTGACTTGAAGAGATCCAATAACATGTATTGGATGATGTTCTTTCTTCTTTCTTTTTTTTTCTTTCTTTTTTTTTTTTTTTTTTGTGCGTGTATATCTTGAACATGAGACCTTCGTCTTATTAGTATAATGCTCTCACTGACCGAGCTAATAGGCCAGGTTGCTTTATTGCTTATCAGTATCACTGTGTAGTCTTACGGCAAGAAGACCTACTAGGAAAGGTTTCCTATCTCGTCTAATCACACTTGAATCAGATCAAATATTCTCGAGCCTCACCGTCACTGAACCAGAATATTGTTGCATCAAATTGCATTAGAATCAATCTTGACTTTATAACATCATCTGGACCAACCTTACTAGGCTATACCACTCCAACTAGGCTATGACAGCAAAGCTATAGAAGGGAAAAATGGAACAAGAACAAGTGGAACGCTCTCGCTCCTCTTATGTGAAAGATCTTAATTTGTTGTGTTTATGGCACACTATTAGAATTTGTTACAACTACATGATAAGAACCAAAACTGTGTGCGGCCGCATAACAACATCAACAAAGTCACAGGATTAGCAAGCCTAAAAATTGGGAAAACTTGGAGCAAAATTTCCAAATAGTTTGATTTGCTTTAGTATGACTCAATCATAACAGTCCATCTTGATCATTCGGATTAGATAGAAAAAATATGAAGCCAGGCACACCAGGATGCTTTGTATCTATCAATTGGTCTTTGGTGGTGTCATATTTGATCATCATGAGACACTTTGTCTCTAACAAAAAAGCTTTTCCGATGGAAAGGGAGGCATTAGCCACCCGTTTAGTCCTGCAGGATGTATTTACATTGCTGGTCAGCTAAGAGTACTCTTGGTAAAAACAAAACAACCCCTGGGCAAAGATTGTCTCCAGCAAAATACTGATAATCATGAGCAACTATGTCTCTAACAAAATAGAAATCAATCATCAGATGCTTTGAGTGTTGGAAAATGTGTCCCAAAGTCAATCGTTAGACGATTGTACTTATCTTATAAACTGTATATAAATTTTTATTAATAAAAATTATTTGACATTTTCATTATAAATTGACCATCTTTGAACTTCTGTATTGTAATGAAGTCCTTAGGACTATATATATTAATCGACAAAGAAGGATTTATCATTAAGTCCTTAAAATTATTCGCAACCAAATAATACGCTATTACTAGGACGATAGCGATATCAAGTGTAGGTCGTTGTGTGCCATATGAGTTGGTTGTCCTTTTAATCAAGGAGTGTGGAGATACTGTTATGGCATGCAGATGGAATATAAGAGTACATTCGTATTGAACGTGACCATGTGCTGAGCACTCTGCTTTCAAGAATAGCTTGTGAAGGGTATAAGTATAAGTATCCCTCCGACCTGAGACCACTATGGTGACTTGTAAGCAACTCACCGTACTTTAGTACCGAACTATCTGAGTTTCTAACTTAGTGACGGAAGGATACTAGGTGCAATCAAGTACTTATCAAGTCGGTGAATGAGTCAAGATGGAATTGACCCCTCTGAATTGGTAGGAGATATGCATCAGTGTATTTCAATTAGCAAAACCTTGGCCGGGATAATCTGTGAGATGGATTTGAAAGGTTGAAATACAATGTGGTCAACTTAATTAGGGTTAACAGTTAAATCTTAAGTCACTTTGAGCATTTGGATCAAAGGGATGAATTATATGGTAACCATACGCCAGTAGGTAGTAGAAGGTTGCTTTGCAATACTTCGATCTATCCGATCATCTGGTCATCCTTGCTAGATGGTTACATCGATTGGTATAGAAGTTGTTCCTATGCTATCGGCTTAGGTTCGAATCTATGAGGCCACACGCATTAAAGATTTGGTCAGATCTGATGGCTGAAGAGTCCAATTGGATTGTGACTCTAGTAAAGAGTCCTACTTGGACTAGGACTCTATGGGAGAGTCCCACTGGGATTGAGACTCTACCATTTATGAAAATTGATTAGTAATTAGATACTAATTGACTCAATTTGAATGAGTAAAGAGCTTTAGAACAAGTCTAATTGAATTAGATTCAGTTGACTCAAATTGAGATTGATATGATCAAACCTGATTACAAGAAAATTTGATCATGATTCGATCAGGGTTTGGACTTAGCTAATTTCTAATTGAGTTAGAAATTTGATGAGATATTTAGATTCTTAATTGGATTAGGTTCATTTCTATCAGTAGTTTCAATCCAAATTTGATTTGAATTAGAATTGAATTAGAAATAAAGAGTCCAAGTCAGACTATGACTCTATCCTTATCTTTTGCGCTACATCTGGATCTACGCCAATTTCTCCATGTCTAATTAGATTTGGATTGTGATTTTTGCATGATGAGAGAGGATCCAATAAGGGTGGTCGGCTATAGCTGATGAGTCATAATATTATCTCTTGCCTAATTCGAATGCGATCTGAATTAAAAATAAGATGCAGACTAGGAAAGAGAGTTTTTATATATGGTATATTATTGGAGCATATTATTTTTTTCTTATTTTTCTTAAGAAATCTTTTGGCATGTGAGACTCCAAATTTCTTCTCCACATCCTAATAAATTTTCTAAAATTTTTAGGGATGCCAAAAAGGGGTTTTGGCATTGATTCATGGCATCCTTTCTTGGAAAGTCTTAATTCCTAGTCTATAAAAAGGGGACCCTCTCTTGACGTCCCATGATCAATTCTCTTATAGATTTTTTATTTTTAGAGTCTCTTCTCCTCCTCCTCTCTTCCTCCTCTAGATCCTCTATCACTTTGGAGTATCCAAGGTACTTGTAGAAGAAGGAAGAAGTCAGCTGTCGAAGTTGTTCGCAACTAGCATCTTCGAGCTCCTGATCTGCTTCAGTCTTCATGTGAATTTTTTTATAGAGGCCAGATGACTTTGTGTGGCTACAAGTGACCTGAGGAACATCCTCTCCAACCATTGGATCAGAGAAGATCAAGATCAAAATTTATTTGGTAATGATCTCTAACTTATTTTGATTCCTATGGTAGATCTAATAGTTAGATCTAGAATTTCAGTATCGATGAGATCGATGTGATTTTTATTTTTAGATCTAAAGCATATTTTTCATATCAAAGATCTTGATATAGTAGTCTAAGATTAGATCTTATATATGTGATTAGGATTAAATTATTTAATCTATTATTTCTGCTGCATAAAATTTTTAATTGCATGTACTGCAATACCGTAAATTTTCTTCAACTGATATCAAAGCCAGATTATTTTGATATGAATTAATATGATTTTAGATCTAATTTTTTGTCATTAAATCTAATTATTTATGATTTAGATTAGATCTAAATTAATTTATTTTCAGATTTGATTATTATTTATTTAGATTAGATGTTCTGAGTAGCAAAGTACTCGGATTGGATAATCATCAGACCGTCCGATCATAGGAGTAAGTAGAGTTTCATGACCCTCTCCTCTCATTTAATGGGGTGCTTTTTATGACGTGTAGGGGTGCACTGTGAGGTCCCATGAAGAAATAAGTAAAAAGAAAAAACTTATTTTCTTGCAAAATCCTAGATCTTGAAACCTAGGTGTTGTTATATGTGATGCAAGTTGCGAAGATAGTTAGTTACATCTAATCTTATTTAGTCAAAATTATTTTGATCTAAAATCATAAAAAATTTAGATTTGATCTAAAAGATTTTATGACTAGATGTAAAAAGTTTACGTAAAAAATTATTTTCAAAACCTTAACCATGTTGATGCAAAACTTAATTGAGAATTAAGTATCAAGTTGATTGGATCTAGAATTATGATTTAGATCTAATGACATTGCGTAAAATATGGGGCATGAGTTAGCTAAAATCAGATCCTTCTCTTTAATTGGGTTAGACCTAAGATTAGAATCAAAGAATTGATTGATCATGTAGAGAAATTGATTAAGCCTAACCAAATATTGAATTAGATTAATCAGGATTTCTCTAGTATAATAGTCGTAGATGGTCAAGTTCATGTCTTTGATTAGACTAAATGGACCTTGATTGTGGCTCAGTGGTTGAACCCGAACCATTAGATTGGTCAAATCGAAACTAATTAACCAATTAGTGTCTAAGATAAGTTTGACATTTTGACTGGTGGTTTTTAATTGGAGCGGCTTACCTGATCATTTCGATGGTGTCTAAGACAAACTTAGTAGACCCTCCCACTGATCTCACTTACATGACTAATTTGGTGAACTAGATTTTGATTAAATCGCTAAGTGATTCGAGTTAGCCCATACCATTAAGGTTGATCAGTTTGATTGATCTAGGTGCCAGTTCAATCAGCATGACCTAACTTGATTCAGTGACTTAGTGAAGTCAGTGAGAGGATTATGGTCTACTGATTGATCTTTTCTTCTCTTCTCTCTTCTCTAAATCGATTAAATCCTCTAAATTATTAAATCCTTAAAATGAGCTGGTTATGATGATCACTAAATCATAGTCTTCCATTGAGGTGAGTGATAATGGATCCATTATTTTGATTGACATTACAGGCGCCATCCGTCTGATGTTCTCTCTGAATAATAGAATTATCATTCATCATATGATGACTCTGATGAACTATCTGATGATAGTTGGGTTGACTGAGCCATCCTTGGACTTGATCACTCATTAGGTAAAATCACTAAGTAGGTTCATGTTAATGGTTTGACCTAACCAAAACTTTCAGTGGAGGCCCATCGCCTACTGAAATAAAATCTGAGGCTAAATTAAATACTAGAAGTTGTTTAGAGAAACAATTGATTGAGAACCTACCCATAGGTGCATATGGGTTGATCGAGCCATCCTCGAGCCTATATGTAGTCTGTGTGGATTCTAGTACCTGCTAAGAAATTAAGATAATTTCTCAAATTAAAGGTAGATGCTACCAATTTATATAAAATAGTAAGAGAATCTTTAGACTAAAGTTCAAGTCTTTAGGATTAATAAATTCATATACTAATTAGGCTTTGTTCTTGCTTTGTGTGTACAGATATGGCCTCAAACTTGTCATACTGATCATCATTGGATAGTGAGAAGCTTATCGGACTGAATTTTGATAATTAGTATCGAAAATTAAAGATTATCCTGGAGTACAAGTAGATCATTTATGTGATATCGGATCTGACACCTGAAGAGCCTGCTCCTAACGCCCAAGGAGCAGTCCGAGATACTTATTTGAAGTGGCTCAACGATCGCACCATGGTTTGTTGCATCATGCAAGTCTCCATGAATGACGAGTTCACTCGAAAGTTTGAAGAAGCTCAGCTAGAGAAAATGCTTCAAGTGTTGAGAGATTCCTTTGGTACTTCTGACGATGTTGAGCGACACAAGTCTAGTTGCACCATTTTCAATATCTGGATGAGAGAGAGTGCATCTGTTACTGATCATATATTATACATGATCGAGCAGATTGAAAAATTGAAGAAACTCGACTTCTCTTTGCATGAACAGCTGGAGAAAAATGCGATCCTGAACTCTCTTCCCAAGTCCTACTTGTCATTCCTCAGTCATTTCAAAATGACGAAGCCTATAGTCAACTACCACAGTCTGTTGGGGTTACTATAGATTTTTGAGAAAGATCACCAGCTCTACAAAGAGACAGTGAATCTAGTGGGAGGATCTTCTTCAGGTAGTCATCGTCCCTTTAAGATAAGAAAAAAGAAGAAGAATAAGAAGGTGCCTGATGCTGGGTGTCAGTCCTAGAAACCCAAGTTCAAGACTGATTAAAGTCAGACAGAGTGCTTCTTTTGCAAGAAGTAAAGTCACTGGAAGAGGAATTATCCTCAGTATATCGCTTCCTTTGACCTGAACAGGCCAGAGAAGAAGAAGCAATAAGTTGCTGGATAAAGTACTTATGTGATAATACCTTGTAACTTCTCTCTTATAAATATAATGACCTGGATATTGGATACTGGAAGCCCTATTCATATTTGTAATTCGTTACAGGATCTTCAGATCACTAGGAGATTTGGAGAAGGTGAGAGATTTCTGAATGTTGGAGATGGAAGATCAGTTCCGATTCTAGTTTTAGGATTCATCAAGCTTGTATTCGAGTCTCAGTATATTGTTCTTAATGAGTGTCATACTGTCTTAGTTTTCTTTTAAATGTTATTTTTGTAGGCCTTTTGGCTAATTCAAATTAGAAATATCAATAAAGAAAAACTTTTGTGATATCATTTTGAATAGTATTACAATTTTATGTAGACAGTTGAACAATGGTATCTATATTGTACCTAGGCCTAATGTAATATATATTTCAAATAAATATTTTAGAATAGATGATGTCACAGATGCCTACCTTTGACATTGTAGGCTAGATCATATTAATAAGAACAGGATGAACAGGTTGGCTCAAGAAGAAATTCTTGATAAACACGATTATGAATCATTTCCTATCTGTGAGTCTTGTTTGATTGAAAAGATGATCAAGTCATATTTTACTGAAAAAGATGATTGAGCCAGCGATGTGCTAGGTCTGATATATACTGATGTATGTGGATCCATGAGTACATGTGCCAAAGGAGGATATAGCTACTTCATCACGTTCATAGATGACCTATCTAGGTATGGGTATGTCTACTTAATGAAATATAAGTCTGAATCGTTTGAAATGTTCAAATGGTTCCATAATGAAGTAGAGAAACAAACTGAAAAAAATATTAAAATTTTTTGATCTGATCGAGGAGGTGAATACCTTTCCAATGAATTTCTGACATATCTAAGAGAGAATGGGATTCTCTCTCAATGGATCCCTCTAGGGACACCATAGCATAATGGCATCTCAGAAAGAAGGAATCGAATCTTGTTGGATGTAGTTCGGTCCATGATGGGGTGTACAACTCTGTCGATCTCTTTTTGGAGATATGCACTTAAAACAGCCTATCTTGTGCTCAATAATATTTCGAGCAAGTCAATTAGTAAGACACCATATGAGATATGGTCAGGACATAGGCCGAACCTCTCTTACTTTGGGGTCTGAGGGTGTCCAACTTATGTTAAACGATTACAAATTGACAAGCTCAATCCTAAGTCCGATAAGTGTAATTTCATAGGGTACCCCAAAAAAATAAGGAGATATTACTTTTACCTGCCTGCTGAACAAAAGGTGTTTGTCAGCAGTAAGGCATATTTTTTGAAAAAAAATTCCTTAGTGAAGGAATAAGTATCTCTAAAATCAAGCTTGACAAAGTTCAATAGGTAGAAGAACCGACACCAATGATTAAATTTGAATCGAATTTGATGAGATCAATCCTGGAGCCCAATGAACAAATATCCTTAAGATGATCTGGTAGAGTACTGCATTAGTCAGATAGATACTTAGGTTTCTTTATCCAGAACGAAGATCCTGTCGAACTCGATGAGAACGATGAGGATCTGATCACCTACATGATGCAATGCAGAGATCCGACTCTGATAAATGGCTTGAAGCCATAAGATCTGAAATGGAGTCTATGAAGATCAAAGATGTATGGACATTAGTTGACCCATCTGAAAGGGTAAAGTCCATCGAGTGTAAGTGGATTTTTAAGAGCAAGAGAGGTGCAAACGGAAAGGTGGAGACCTATAAAGCCCGTTTGGTTGTCAAGGGTTATCATCAGCATTATGGTATTGACTATGATGAGATATTTTCTTCTGTGGCAATGCTCAAATCCTTTCGAATCATGCTTGCGATAGTAGCATATCTGGACTATGAAGTTTGGCAAATGGATGTGAAGACAACTTTTCTAAATAGAAGATTCATATCCACAGATGAGTCCAAGGTGTGCAAGCTTTAGAGATCCATTTATGGATTGAAGTAAGCATGTCGGAGTTGGAACATACATTTTGATAAGGTAATCAAAATATATGGCTTCATTAGGAATGGAGAGGAACCCTGCATATATAAGTGGGCAAATGGTTTGATAATTATATTTTTTTTGTTGTATATGGATAACATTCTCTTAATCGAGAATGATGTCCTGCATTATAGAGAATAAAAGTGTGGCTGTCATCACCATTCTCCATGAAGGATCTGAAAGAAGCAGCCTACATCTTAAGAATAAAGATCTATAGGGATAGATCTAAGAGACTGCTCGGGCTCTCCCAATCCACGTACATAGATACTATGCTGAAACGGTTTAGCATAAAAAATTTTAAGAAAGGCTATCTTTCGATAAGTCAAGAAATTTTTTTTTCGAAAGGAGATTATCCAACAACTCCTCAAGAGAGAGAGCGTATGAGTAGAGTTTCATATGCTTCGACAGTAGGTTCTATTATATATGCCATGACATGTACGAGATCAAACGTGGCATACTCATTAGGGATAGTGAGTAGATACCAGTCTGATCCAGAAAAAATCACTGGAAGGTCATAAAGACTATTATTAAGTATTTAAGAAATACTAAGGATCGGTGGCTTGTGTATGGTGAAACTAACTTGAAACTTATGGGGTTCACCGACTCCAACTTTCATTCAAACCATGACGATAGTAAGAGTATGTCGGATTATATTTTTATCCTAAATGGTAGAGTAATCTGCTGGAAAAATTTCAAACAAAATACTGTGGCAGACTCTATTTGTGAAGTAGAGTATATCGCGACATCCGATGCTACGAAAGAAGCTAATGGTTGCAAAAGTTCATCGATGAACTCGAAGTGGCACCCTCTGTTGATGGCCCTATCTTGTTATACTGCGACAATACTAGAGCCATTTCTTAAACTAATGAGCCGAGATCCCATCAGCATACCAAATATATTCTGCACCGTTATCACCTTATCCGGGAGATCGTGGATCGAGGTGACGTTGACCTTTAGAAAATCGATGGAAGGAAGAACCTGGCCAACCCATTTACTAAAGCTCTTGGAATCAAAGAGTTTGATGACCATAAATCAAAGATGGGTATACGATACTGTAACCGATTGGCTTTAGTCCAAGTGAGAGTTGTTGCGAAATATGTCCCGAAGTCAATCATTTGACGATTGTGCTCATCTTGTAAACTGTATATAAATTTTTATTAATAAAAGTTATTTGATATTTTTATTACAAATTGATCATCTTTGAACTCCTGTGTTGTAATGAAGTCTTTAGGACTATATATATTAATCGACAAAGAAGGATTTATCATTAAGTCCTTAAAATTATTTGCGACCAAATGATACGCTATTACTAGGATGATAGTGATATCAAGTGTAGGTTGTTGTGTATCATATGAGTTGGTTGACCTCTTAACCAAAGAGTGTGGAGATATTATTATGGCATGCAGATGGAATGTAGGAATACATTCGCATCGAATGTGACCATATGTCGAGCACTCTGCTGTCAAGAGTAGCTTGTGAAGGCTATGGGTATAAGTATCCCTCTGATCTGAAACCATCACGGTGACTTGTAAGCAACTCACTGTACTTTAGTATCAGACTGTCTGAGTTTCTAACTTAGTGATGGAAGGATACTAGGCTGAATTGGTAGGAGATATGCATCAGTGTATTTTAATTTAGCAAAATTTTGGCCAGGATAATCCATGAGATGGATTTGAAAGGTTGAAATATAATGTGGTCGACTTAATTAGGATTGACAGTTAAACCCTAAGTCACCTTGAGCATTTGGATCAAAGGGATAAATTATACGGTAACTATACGTCAGTAGGTTCTAGAATATTGCTTTGCAATACTTCGACCCATCCAGTCATCGGGTCATCATTGCTAAATGGTTACATTGATTATATAGAAAGTTATTTCTATACTACCAACTTAGGTTCGAACCTATGGGGTCACATCCATTAGAAGGTTTGGTCAGATCTGATGGCTGAAGAGTCTAATTGGATTGTGACTCTGATGAAGAGTTCTACTTAGACTAAGACTCTATGGGAGAGTGCCACTAGAACTGAGATTCTATCATTTATGAAGAATTAATTAGTAATTATATTGATAATTGACTCAATTTGATTGAGTAAAGAGCTTTGAAATAAGTCTAATTGAATTAGATTCAGTTTGACTCAGATTGGGATTGATATGATCAAACTCGATTACAAGAAAATTTTGATCCTGATTCGATCAGAGTTTGGACTCGGCTAATTCTTAATTAAGTTAAGAATTTAATGAAATATTTAGATTTATAATTGGATTAGGTTCATTTCAATCAGTGGTTTCAATATAAATTTGATTTGGATTAGAAATGAAGAGTTCAAGTCAGACTAGGACTCTATCCTTATCTTTTGTGCCACATCTGGATCCATGCTAATTTCTCCATGCCTAATTAGATTTGGGTTGTAATTTTTGGTATCATGAGAGAGGATCCAATAAGGGTGGTTGGCTATAGTTGATGAGTCATAATATTATCTCTTGCCTAATTCGAATGCAATCCGAATTAGAGATAAGATGCAGACTAAAAATTTTTTTTTTTGTATATGGTATATTGTTGGAGCCATTTTTTTTTTTATGAAATTCTTTGGTGTGTGAGACTCTAGATTTTTTCTCCATATATTAATAACTTTTTTGAAATTTTTGGGGATGCCAAAAAGGGGTATTGGTGTTGATTCATGGCATCCTTTCTTGAAAAGTCCTAATTCCTAATCTATAAAAAGGAGACCCCTCTCTTGGATGTCCCATGATCAATTTCCTAGTAGATTTTTATTTTCAGAGCCTTTTCTCCTCATCCTCTCTTCCTCCTCTAGATTTCTATCACTTTAGAGTATCCAAGGTGCTTGTAGAAAAAGAAAGAGGTCAGTTGTCGAAGTTATTCACAGACTAGTATCTCCGAGCCCCTGATCTGCGCCAGTTTTTGTGTGGATTTTTCTATAGAGGCCAGATGACTTTGTGTGGTTGTGAGTGATCTGAGGAACACCCTCTCTAACTGTTGGATCAGAGGAGATCAAGATCAAATTTTGTTTGGTAACAATCTCTAACTTATTTTGATTCCTATGGTAGATTTAATAGTTAGACCTAAAATTTTAGCATCGATGAGATCGATGTAATTTTTATTTTTAGATCTAGAGTATATATTTTTTATATCAAAAATCTTGATGTGATAGTCTAAAATTAAATCTTATACATATAATTAAGATTAAATTATTTAATCTATTATTTTTTTTGTATAAAATTTTTAATTGCATGTACTGCACTACCATAAATTTTCTCATTGAGTTGCAGCAGATTATCAGCATGGGCCAGACTAGCTAGAGTGAGACAGTGGCCGATAAGATGATGGTGATCAGATCTATAAAATAAATCTCTGACTAGGGTTGGCTCCAGTAGGGCCCCTCCAATGCTCAAGTCAAGAACCAGCTGAATAGATAGGAAGGAGTGTGCAAAAGAGTTGCATACCTTAAGGATTCCTTGGTTACCTCTATTTATAGGGATGAGAGTCATAGGAGAGAAGAATTAGAGAACATCCTGACACCTTTGGATACATTATCCTGAGATCTTCAATCTGATTTTTCGAGATTAAATGATTGCGGTGTAAGGTTTCGGGGTGGACATGCATAGTGAAAGCATAATAGATTTTAAAATTTTAAATTAAGAAATTTTAAATATTAAACCCTTAAACTAGAACCTCCTTGATGATTAATAATCATATAACATATATTCATAATAAAATTCAAGCTATAAAAGTGTTGGGTATAAAATACCCACAGCCGGAACCCACGGCGGAACCACCATCAGCAAGTGCAGCTCCGCCCGGACTCCTACGGGAGCCGGGCTCCACCGCCATCAGCAAGTGCAGCTCCGCCCGGACTCGTACGGGAGCCGGGCTCCACCGCCATCAGCAAGTGCAGCTCCGCCCGGACTCCTACGGGAGCCGGGCTCCACCCTTAGTATCAACTGCTGGTAAGCTCAATCCGGACTCCTATCAGAGCCGGACTTCACCCTTGGCTTTGTTTGCAGCGCAGCTCCGCCCGGACTCCTACGGGAGCCGGGCTCCACCGACGACATCAGCACAGCTCCGCCCGGACTCCCACGGGAGCCAGGCTCCACCGCCATCAGCAAGTGCAGCTCCGCCCGGACTCCTACGGGAGCCGGGCTCCACCGACGGCATCAGCACAGCTCCGCCCGGACTCCTACGGGAGCCGCACTCCACCACCATCAGCAAGTGCAGCTCCGCCCGGACTCCTACGGGAGCCGGGCTCCACCGCCATCAGCAAGTGCAGCTCCGCCCGGACTCCTACGGGAGCCAGGCTCCACCGCCATCAGCAAGTGCAGCTCCGCCCGGACTCCTACGGGAGCTGGACTTCACCGCCAACATCAGAACAGCTTCGCCCGGACTCCTATGGGAGCCGGGCTCCGCTCACGACGGCTCCGACCGTTACCGAGCTTCAATCGATAGATCCACGCCCCCTGACAGGCCCTCAAAACGGCCGCGACCCTGCTCCACCTTCTGTGGCGGACTCCACGCAGTATCATCATTCCCTGACAAGCCGCAGCAGCCATAGCCGCCCTGCTCCACTTCCTGTGGCGGACTCCGCACAGCTCCACTATCCCCCTGGCAGGCCACAGTGACGGCCACGAACCTGCTCCACCTCCTGTGATGGATACCATGCGATTCTCCTGACGACGGACGCTGCTCCACCCCTCATAACAAATTCCACGTGGCAAGTCGAGATGATGCCCGCGTGTCTGCTCCATTATCTTTCGCAATCAATTCCCCTGACCGTGGGCGGCCCACTACCAGGCGGTTACACACATCGCCATCAGTCCGTTGCCTCCCCCGCCTATAAAAGGGGGGACTCAGATACGTTATTTTTTAAGCACTTTTGCCTTATCTCAAAACTCTGCTAAATTCTCCGTTCGAGCACCCCATTCTTGTTGAGGCAGAGAACTGACTTGAGCATCGGAGGGTCTTGCCGGAGCAACCCCACCTCCGGTTTAGACTTCCCTTGCAGGTCCCGGCGGCGACCGCGGCTTCCTCAACTCCAGCTTCTCCGGCGCAGGCGGATTTTTGCACCAACAGGATGGATTGGCGCTAGAGGAAGGGGCCTGTGTCTTCGCAGCACCCTTGTTCTTGAAGGAGCGCTCAACGGAACCGCCTCCGGCCATCTCTCTGTCATCTACTCCCAATCCTCCCCGCGAGATCGACACCCGATGCCTCCGCACAGGGCGTCCACCCGGCGGTCCACGGCCTTCGCGGCCAGATCTCAGGCTCCGGCCTCCCCTCCCATTTCTCAGCCAGCTCCTCCTCCCCCTCCGGCGACGGCGGTCGGCGCGGAGCAGTTTGACTTGCTGGCGCAGCAGGTCAAAGGCTTCGTCGAGGCCGTACAGGCAATGCAGCAGCAGCCGCCGCAGGCGTCGGCGCATCCGAAAGAGGCATCTCCGGAATGCCAGAACCCGACGGTGGGGCGGGCCACCTGGGCCAGCCGCCCCGTCCTTCTCGGGAAGGCGAATCCAAGGGTGGAGAGCCCTCAATCGGACCACGACTCCACCCCTGGGAGATCCCTGCCCCCGTTCTGCCAAAGGACCCTCGAGACTCGAAGTCGAGAGGATTTCCTGGATCGGAGGCTCCAGGAGATGAACCGGCGGATCGAAGAACTCCGCCATGCGCCTCCCGCTTACGGTGAGGATATCTACACTGACCCTCCCTTCTCCCAAATGATTATGCAGGAACCGATCCCGCCGAATTTCAAGCTCCCCCAGTTTGAAAGCTACGACGGGACGTCGGACCCGGTGGACCACCTGGAGGCCTTCCGAACGATGATGCTGCTTCATGGTGCCCCCGACGCCATCTTGTGCCGGGCTTTCCCGTCTACTTTGAAGGGAGCAGCAAGAAACTGGTACTCGGCACTGAAGTCGGGTACCATCTTCTCCTTCGACCAAATGAGCCACCAATTCATGGCCCATTTTGTCAGCAGCCGACATCCCCGGAAAGGTTCGGAGTCCCTCATCAACATCAAGCAGAGGGAAGGGGAGTCCATACGGGCCTACATCAACCGCTTCAACATCGCGGCGTTGGAGGTCCGGAACTTGGACCAGTCGGTTGCCATGGCCGCCCTGAAAGGTGGCCTTCAGAAGAATGATCTCTTGTACTCCCTGGAGAAGAAGTATCCCAGGGATTTTGCTGATCTGCTGGCTCGGGCTGAAGGATACGCCCGAGCGGAAGAGGCCTTCAAAATGAAGGATGAAGAGACTGCGAGGGAGCGTCAGGCGGGAGATTCTGGCAAGCCCGCAGTTGAGAAGAGGCCAAGGGAAGTCCGGCCTCGCTCCCGATCCCCTCCTGGGCACAAGCGCGCCCATACTACAACCCGGGCACACAGGCAGAGAAGCCCGGACAACAGGTTTCGGCGGGGTTCCCCGCCAGGGAAGTTCCGCAGCTACGCCCCCCTCAACGCTTCGAAGGCCCAGGTACTGATGGAGGTCAGGGAGCTGATCCCTAGGCCGGAGAGGATGCGCACGCACCTCGGGAAGCGCAACCCCAACAAGTTCTGCCTCTACCACCGCGACCACGGCCACGACACCGAAGAGTGCATCCAGCTCCAGGACGAGATCGAGGAGCTCATCCGGCGAGGTCGGCTCGACAGATTCATCCGCCGCAGGCCTGAGGGTAGAGGAGACCGGCCAAGAGCCCTCCCACCACCCGAACCGCAGAAGAGGGAGGAGCAGCCCGGGGACCGGCCTCCTATCGGGACCATCGACTCCATCGCCGGAGGGCCTCTGGGAGGAGTGGGAGAACTGTAAATGTATTGCTTACTATTTCGTTTTGAATCTACTTTTCTTTCTAGCTAACGCAGTCCTCCTGCTTAACGCGGATGTATTATGACTGGATATGACCTCTCCAAAAATAATGGCCATGTCAGGAACAGGAGGAGAACCTCGTCCTGACATGAGCAAAGTCAAAGGCCCGGTTCTTTTAGACCGGATGGGGGGAGAGGCCTTACAACACCCTAATGTGCCCCCACAGCCCTGTTAGGGATAGGAGGAAAACCTCGCCCTAACTTGAGCAAAGTCAAAGGCCCGATTCTTTTAGACCGGATGGGGGGAGAGGCCTTACAACGCCCTAATGTGCCCCCACAGCCCTGTTAGGGACAGGAGGAAAACCTCACCCTAACTTGAGCAAAGTCAAAGGCCCGGTTCTTTTAGACCGGATGGGGGGAGAGGCCTTACAACGCCCTAATGTGCCCCCACAGCCCTGTTAGGGACAGGAGGAAAACCTCGCCCTAACTTGAGCAAAGTCAAAGGCCCAGTTCTTTTAGATCAGATGGGGGGAGAGGCCTTGCAACGCCCTAATGTGCCCCCACAGCCATGTCAGGAACAGGAGGAGAACCTCGTCCTGACATGAGCAAAGTTGAAGGCCCGGTTCTTTCAGACCGGAGGGGGGAGAGGCCTTACAGCGCCCTAACGCGCCCCCACAAGTCAGGCTGATAACGAGAACCTCGCGCCGGCTCAAGCAAAATGGAAGACCCGGACTCCTACGGGAGCCGGGCTCCGCCGCCAAGGTAAAACTTCACCCGAACTCCTACGGGAGCCGGGTTCCGCCGCCAAGGTAAAGCTTCACCCGGACTCCTATGGGAGCCGGGTTCCGCCGCCAAGGTAAAGCTTCACCCGGACTCCTACGAGAGCCGGGTTCCGCCGCCAATGTAAGCTTCACCCGGACTCCTACGGGAGCCGGGTTCCGCCGCCAAGGTAAAGCTTCACCCGGACTCCTACGGGAGCCGGGTTTCGCCGCCAAGGTAAAGCTTCACCGGGACTCCTACGGGAGCCGGGTTCCGCCGCCAAGGTAAAGCTTCACCCGGACTCCTACGGGAGCCGGGTTCCGCCGCCAAGGTAAAGCTTCACCCGGACTCCTACGGGAGCCGGGTTCCGCCGCCAAGGTAAAGCTTCACCCGGACTCCTACGGGAGCCGGGTTCCGCCGCCAAGGTAAAGCTTCACCCGGACTCCTACGGGAGCCGGGTTCCGCCGCCAAGGTAAAGCTTCACTCGGACTCCTACGGGAGCCGGGTTCCGCCGCCAAGGTAAAACTTCACCCGGACTCCTACGGGAGCCGGGTTCCGCCGTCAAGGTAAAGCTTCACCCGGACTCCTACGGGAGCCGGGTTCCGCCGCCAAGGTAAAGCTTCACCCAGACTTCTACGGGAGCCGGGTTCCGCCGCCAAGGTAAAGCTTCACCCAGACTCCTACGGGAGCCGGGTTCCGCCGCCAAGGTAAAGCTTCACCCGGACTCCTACGGGAGCCGGGTTCCACCGCCAAGGTAAGCTTCACCCGGACTCCTACGGGAGCCGGGTTCCGCCGCCAAGGTAAAGCTTCACCCGGACTCCTACGGGAGCCGGGTTCCGCCGCCAAGGTAAAGCTTCACCCGGACTCCTACGGGAGCCGGGTTCCGCCGCTAAGGTAAAGCTTCACCCGGACTCCTACGGGAGCCGGGTTCCGCCGCCAAGGTAAAGCTTCACCCGGACTCCTACGGGAGCCGGGTTCCGCCGCCAAGGTAAAGCTTCACCCGGACTCCTACGGGAGTCGGGTTCCACCGCCAAGGTAAAGCTTCACCCGGACTCCTACGGGAGCCGGGCTCCGCCGCCAAGGTAAACTTCAGCGGGACTCCTACGGGAGCCGGGTTCCGCCGCCAGGAAAGCTTCGCCCGGGCTCCTACGGGAGCCGGGCTCCATCCGCTACTTCACCAGCAAGGGTTAAAAACGGTGGCGAGGCTCGGCCACGTGACGAGATCGGATGGAAAGGAAGAGCCCTTTCCCACGACGACCTCTAAGCCAAACAGGCCAAACAACGAGAAAGGGTCAACGAACGACAATATTGGTGCTACGCGCAGACAAGGTAACACAAAATGCTTTTTCTCATTTCCGATATATGTACTACAGGACCAGGACGGCCAGAGAAAGAGGGACAAAACGATAAGAAAAAAAAAAAAAAAAAAAAAAAAGAGGGGAGGCAGCTACAAAAAGGGAGTGTCTACAAAAGAACTCTAAGGAGGTCCTGCTCCCTCTAACCTAGGGTGATCACCACCATCCCCCAACCAGGACTGCCTCAAGCCATCCACGGTTTCCTCTAGTTCTTCCTTCTTTTGCAGCATATCCTGGAATGCCTGACGAAGTCGCCGGCTCTCAGCCTCCGCTTCCCGATGCCACTTCCGCAAAACTTCAGACTCTGCCTCTGCGTCCGCGACGGCCTTCCGCTCAAGCCCCAGCTGGATTTTTACTTGTTGAAGCTCAGCTGTCTTCTCCCCAAGGGAGACAAAAATCCCTTCGACAGTGCCTCTCAGGGCTTGGAGCTCTTCGTTATCTTGGGCGTTAGCAAGCTGCGCCCTAGTAACCAACTGCCTCTGGAGACGAACCACCTCGTCCGCCGATCGATGGAATCTCCCCTTGTACTCCTCTACCTGTCGGCGCCAGCTGGCCCGCTGCACATCGTGGCTCATCTCAGCATCTTGAAGCTGCTTCTGGAGGTCGGAAACCTTTTGCGACCATATCTGCTCATCCCGCGCTGTGAGCCGGGGTGAGTTTCCTTCCAGCTGGCCGATCCTCCTCTTGGCAGCCGACAGCTCCACTTTAAGGGCGCTGATCCTGGCTTCTTGAGCCCAAGTTCGGTCGCTAGCGCTCTTCGTGCATTCTTCGAGCTCCTTCGCAAAGTTCGCCTTCCTTCGGCTGTAGTCCATGATTGCCTTCACTTGGAGACTCCTGAAGTGGGCGGCCTCAGCGGCAGCCTCGGAATAGCATTTTTTCGCCTGGCGGAGCTCGCCCTCCGACTTTTTCAACTTCTTCGTCAGGTGGAGGACCTCCTTTTTTAGCCGTTGGATAGTTGACTTCAGCGGGACCCCCAGGGGCAAGGGAAGCGCTTCGGCAGGACACTGCCATCGGAAGAAGCAAACGTCAGAGACCAACTCATTACAAGAAGAAAGGCAAGAAGGAAGGAGCAGGGGGAAGGAAAGACCATCCACAATAAGGAATTCAACTTTATTGATTAATTTTGAAGACAAGCGGAAAGGAAATATGGCAACAAAAGAAAGATACAAGATCGGAGGTCTCAGACCTCAGAGGCTGGGGGTGGAGAGCCCGGCGCGGGGGGTGCAACTGCGGCAGCGGCGGACGAAGGGGCGGCCTCGTCGTCAGACTCCTCCAGAAAGCCGAGATCAAGGTCGGGATATCTGCTGGCCACCCTCTCTCGGCAGAGCTCGAACCCCTTAGTGAACGCCTCCAGGCCAAACTGGACGTTCAGCTCCCTCATCTCCGCGGAGGTCTTGAACTCCTCCACCGCAAGGGTCCTGGCCTTCGAAACCAGAACCGAAGTTTGCTCGGCCAGATGGGCGACCTCGGCCTCCGCCTTCCTTGCCGACTCCTCCAGGCTTCGCCTCTCCTCCTCTCGGACTCATCTTTCCTCTTCCCAGTCTTGTCTCTCTCTCTCCAGGGCCTCCCAGAGGGCGGCCACCTCGGCCGTCTTCGCTTGAAGACGAGCAACCTCGTCTTGGCAACGCTCCTCCGCTCGAAGAAGGTCCCTTCTCATGCGGCCCGACGCCTCGACATAGGTGAAGAGCTGGTGCCCGATCTGCAAGGACAAATGGAGAATTACAACAAAGACCAAGCAACTGAGCAAGTAAAAATCCGCTTACCTCAAGAAAGGACCCCAAGGTGTCCCAGGCCCGCTGCTCGAGATCGGCACGGTCGATCCTCTCCACGACATCGGACAGGATGCAACCATCGAGCAGCCGACGGATCAGAGCCTTGTCATTGAAGGGGTTCTCCGATCCCCCCTCGGAGCAGACGGACTCGTCTGCAGCAGCTCGGTGGCTGCTCGGCCTGCGGGCCACCGATTTTCTCCTCCTCCCCGCGGCGGGCGCCTCCGCGGGGCGGACTTTCGGAATGGGGACCCCGGTCGGCGGGCTCCTTGAGGGAGCCCGGGGGGCCACTGGCTCGGCATCCGAAGGAATGTCGATTGCCGGGGTCGCCTGGATGGGCGCAGCCAAGCTCGTCTCCTCCACCCTGGCCCTCTTCGTCGAGCCAGAAGTCGTCGCGCCCTTCCTTTTCTGGGCCCTCATGGCCTTGGCGAGCATCCGTGTGGCTTCGGCGTCCATTGCTAAAAAAAAAAAAAAAAAAAAAAAAAAAGAAAAGAAAAGAAGAAGGCAAAAGCAGCACCAATCAGTCCGAAAAAAAAAAAAAAAAAGAGAAGAAGAAAGAAAAAAGAGAAAGAGAAAGAGAAAAGAGGAAAAAGGAGAGAGAAAGGAAGAGAAAGAAGAAGGAGACAAGAAAAGGAAAGATATATACTTGCTGGATCCTGAGGGCTCAGGCCGATGTTGAAGAGAAGCGGCTCCCTCAGTAGGTTTGGAAAGGAAGGAGCGGGGTAACTCAGGAGCTTCTGGGCGGCCTGAAGGTCGTCCTCTCCCAGGCTGGGAGCCCGACGGACGGAATCCCTCAGAGACCCCCAGGGGGGCAGGCCCAATTCCAGGGTCGGACAGTAAATGAAGAGAAATTTCTCCTTCCAGTTGTGAATCGAAGAAGGGGCGCCCTTCAGCAACCCCTTCTTACCGAACTGGGGGAGAAGTACCACCAGTCCTTCGCTGAAGGATGGCATTTGAAGGTGTAGAAATGTCTGAACAGGGAGAGGGAAGGCTGGACCTCGGCTATGTGACAGAGGGAGAGAAACCCTATCAAAAACCTAAAGGAATTCGGAGCGACAGAAGCGAGAGAAATGTCTAAGAAACGAAAGAAGGCGGCAACAAAAGCAGGAAGCGGAAGCCGGAGTCCGGCACGGAATGCCTCCTGGTACAAACAAAAGCGACCAGGAGGGGGAGCGCTGGCCCGGTCAGAGGGGCCGGGGAGCTCCAGGTCGTACTCTGAAGGGACCCCGTACCAAGCCCTTATCAGGAGAAGTTCGTCCGGAGTCGACGAACAAGGAATGGCGCCCGGTGCGAAGACCGACCGAGACCCTGCCCCAAACACGGGTTCGTCCGCAGAAACAGGGGCCTGGGGGTTTGAAGCAGAAGAACTCCCAGAACTTACGGGAGCAGAAGAATCGGAAGACATTTTTCTTTGGGGGAGAACCTAAAGGGCCCTAGAAAAGCAAGCCGAGAAAGGAGGGAGACGCCGGAGGTCAACTCAGGAGAAGACACAAAAAAGGTGGAAGGAGGAGAAGACCCTAGGCGGTAAGAAGGAGAAGGTGGGCACTAACCTATCTTGCTCTGGGGGCCTGGGGAGCGAGAAACAGAAGGCGCCTACGGCTCGAGAGGGCGTTCGCTAGAGCGGACTCTCGGGAAGATGACAGACGCCAGCAAGAAATCAGAAGCGGAGTGGGGCGCCTGAAGGGGGGAGGACGGGTTTAAATAGACCCTGGGATCTGACGCCGTAATGATCTCGAATCCCCCCAGGCCAGTCCGCATCCGACACGTGTCCCACTCCCCGTGGCAGACGGCTGAAGGCGGCTGGCGGTTGGCAGGATCATAATTACGCCGTACCTAGGCCAGCGTACCCGCGGGATCATCGAAGCGTCCCCTCGTACCGCCCCAATTCGGAAAGACTCCGGCACGCGCTCATTTAATGCCAAAACATCCGGGAGCGGCAGGGCGCGGGATTCAAAGGGATGGTTTCGGCTGTACTTCTGTGTACTTCCTTCGTTTGAAATTCAAAACTCGGATGTAGGGGGACTGGTGTTGGGTATAAAATACCCACAGCCGGAACCCACGGCGGAACCACCATCAGCAAGTGCAGCTCCGCCCGGACTCCTACGGGAGCCGGGCTCCACCGCCATCAGCAAGTGCAGCTCCGCCCGGACTCCTACGGGAGCCGGGCTCCACCGCCATCAGCAAGTGCAGCTCCACCCGGACTCCTACGGGAGCCGGGCTCCACCCTTAGTATCAACTGCTGGTAAGCTCAATCCGGACTCCTATCAGAGCCGGACTTCACCCTTGGCTTTGTTTGCAGTGCAGCTCCGCCCGGACTCCTACGGGAGCCGGGCTCCACCGACGACATCAGCACAGCTCCGCCCGGACTCCCACGGGAGCCGGGCTCCACCGCCATCAGCAAGTGCAGCTCCGCTCGGACTCCTACGGGAGCCGGACTCCACCGACGGCATCAGCACAGCTCCGCCCGGACTCCTACGGGAGCCGCACTCCACCACCATCAGCAAGTGCAGCTCCACCCGGACTCCTACGGGAGCCGGTCTCCACCGCCATCAGCAAGTGCAGCTCCGCCCGGACTCCTACGGGAGCCGTGCTCCACCGCCATCAGCAAGTGTAGCTCCGCCCGGACTCCTACGAGAGCCGGGCTCCACCGCCATCAGCAAGTGCAGCTCCGCCCAGACTCCTACGGGAGCCGGACTTCGCCGCCAACATCAGAACAGCTCCGCCCGGACTCCTACGGGAGCCGAGCTCCGCTCACGACGGCTCCGACCGTTATCGAGCTTCAATCGACAGATCCACGCCCCCTGACAGGCCCTCAAAACGGCCGCGACCCTGCTCCACCTCCTATGGCGGACTCCACGCAGTATCATCATTCCCTGACAAGCCGCAGCAGCCATAGCCGCCCTGCTCCACTTCCTGTGGTGGACTCCGCACAGCTCCACTATCCCCCTGGCAGGCCACAGTGACGGCCACGAACCTGCTCCACCTCCTGCGACGGATACCATGCGATTCTCCTGACGATGGACGCTGCTCCACCCCTCATAACAGATTCCACGTGGCAAGTCGAGATGATGCCCGCGTGTCTGCTCCATTATCTTTCGCAATCAATTTTCCTGACCGTGGGCGGCCCACTACCAGGTGGTTACACACGTCGCCATCAGTCCGTTGCCTCCCTCGCCTATAAAAGGGGGGACTCAGATACGTTATTTTTTAAGCTCTTTTGCCTTATCTCAAAACTCTGCTAAATTCTCCGTTCGAGCACCCCATTCTTGTTGAGGCAGAGAACTGACTTGAGCGTCGGAGGGTCTTGCCGGAGCAACCCCACCTCCGGTTTAGACTTTCCTTGCAGGTCCCGACGGCGACCGCGGCTTCCTCAACTCCAGCTTCTCCGGCGCAGGCGGATTTTTGCACCAACAAAAAGAATACCTGCAATGCTTATTCCAAACTCCGACGGAACCTCTACCAGGCGTCCAAGTGTTTTCCTTCCAATGGTGATCTACACAGGGCTATGATTAGGACACCAACTCCTTAGGATAATTTTTCTTTCAAAATTCTCACTCTAAAAATTTTCTTGTACTGTAGGATCTCAAGATCTTCTTCCTCTCCTCCTAGCCTTCCTATCCCTACCTTTCTTCTCTCCTTGTCTTCCTTATATCTCTTCCTAGGCTCTTGTCCTAAAATCGGACTTGTCGTTACTATTTTTGAACTTGTCCTAACAAGAGAAGGAAGAGACTAATTAGATAATAGGAAGAGATTGTAAGAAAGAAGAGATAGATTTAGAAATCTGAATGAAACAAATCTCCGGTGCAGCTCCCTTTCAATAGTTAGCGATGGGATGCTCTTGGATTTGTCTCGCGCCCTCTCCATGCGCCATCTTGCATCCATCCATAATATCTCACACCCCAAGCCAAATTTTCATGCCTATCTGGAAGGTTTTGACACATGGCAAACATCAGAAAAAGAATCTGAGAGATGCTTCGCGCAGAAAGACTCTTTGGAACATTTTTCTCGATGTTTCTCTGATGCATCGCAAGGCTTTACTTGGTGTATTTTTTCTCCACCACTCATCAATGCATTTTGGCCATCCAAGGGACCAAAATTGAGGTGCTAACCTGAAGATGGCATAGAAAAAAAAATCAAATATTAGAAGTGGCGTGACAATTAGATTAGAGTC
Organism: Elaeis guineensis; assembly: GCF_000442705.2. Lineage (NCBI taxonomy): Eukaryota > Viridiplantae > Streptophyta > Magnoliopsida > Arecales > Arecaceae > Elaeis > Elaeis guineensis. Next base: position 38,925,302 of record NC_026003.2, on the reverse strand, counting down.
CTTAACAACATGGACTCTTAGGTGGCACATGGATTAACTTAGCTAGGTTTTCAAACTTCAACCAATTTCCATGATTAAATCATAAAGTGATTAAACCACAGAAGGACTTCTCTACAACTAGAATTAACTCACAATTCTTTGAGTATTTTTTTAGCATGGAAACAATGGATAAGAATGAGGAAAGGGCATCCCATCTCATGGGACGCCAAATCTGCTTTTGCGCACAACACACATCCCATGCGCAAGAAAAAATTCTTGATGCATGGAGACCTAGTTATATGGCACCAAATTCCTAGTTTATGTAGCCAAGGATTGATCCAACTTAAACCTAAAATTAGTTTGAATAAATTTAGATTTAATTAGTCCAATATGGAATCAATTTCGAACCCAATTCAAAATAAGGAGCTAGGATTTGCAACATGTGCTAACATGTCTATTTTGCAAACATGATCTAATCCAATTAGACCCCTGATCAATTTTTTTTGTATGTGACCCATTGAATTCTACATCTCGCCTGCAGTAAGTTCAAGTGTAAGTTGATTTGATTTGATTAGAATTTAATCTAACCGATCTAGGTCCAATCAAGCTAACCCGATTTCAACAATTAGAACCTTTTTAATTGACGATCGAATTAAACTCTTTAATTCGATCAAACTCACAAGACAAGATTGATGTCTAGCAATATATCATATCTATCAAAAATATATAAAATTTTGATAAAAATACTAAAAATATCCTTCAATGAAAAGTTACCATACAATTCAATCCTGCGATCTCCCTACATCCCAAATATGATTCTGGATATGGAATAATGTCAAACCCAATATCACATTCATATTTCTCTTAATCTTTAATGATGATTTGATTAATAAAATATTATAAACTTTTTCTAATTTTTATCCTACTTTGATCAATGACTTCCTGAATCATCAATCGATTAGAGTAAGTAGGATGCGATCTCCTCTTACTAGGAGTGATCGATTCCATGTTGATCTACTCACAACCTTCATATACATTCCACTATATCCAGATCATCCCGTATATAACTAAGTCATGAATGAGTATGAATCAAAATATGGATTCATGTATACAAAGTTCTATGGTAGTCTCAGGTCAAAGGATTACATGCACAACTCCCACTATAAGAAAACATCTTTTGATGGATAAGTAGGTTCTATAAGATATTTTTTAAGTTGAATCAATTCAGTGAACTCATTCTCTAATGAACACCTACATCCTTGTATTAGTGTCTCACACAAATGGCTTATGAGATTAGCCATCCTCTCCATCGAGCATACATAGGAAGTGCTAGTCTATTCGGAATATTGATCCCCTACTCAATGCTCCTATGATTAGGAATATTATAAATTAGAATTTTTAAAATTTTAGGTCTCATAGGTATGATCTCATCATAATCTTAAAATCATTATCCTGATTTATAGAGTTCATCATAATCATTACAAAAAATATCAATTATATGAGTTTGAAAGATTACAAGAAAAATCTATTAAAAATATAAATTTCGATTGGCTTATAAGGCATACTCCTTTCAATCTCCCACTTGTACTAAAGTCAATAGCCCTTATATTTTATCTCCATACAATCAAAATGGCAATCAAACTGCTACTGTGGTAGAGTCTTAATGAATGGATCTGCTATATTGTTCTTTGTTTCTACTCGTTCAATGACTACATCTTATCTTTCAACTATTTCACGAATGAGATAGAAATATCTTAGAATGTGCTTGGATTTATGATGAGATCTCGATTCCTTTGCTTGAGCAACTGCTCTAGTATTATCATAGTAAAGTAGTGCTGAATTCTCAATCTCAGGAATGACACCCAACTCAGTGATGAACTTCTTCATCCAGACAGCTTCCTTGATAGCTTCACTTACAGTTATGTACTCTTCCTCAGTGGTTGAGTCAGCTACAGTCTGCTGCTTAGAACTTTTTCAACTAATTACTCCACCATTTAGAGTAAAAATATACTTTGAAGTGGACTTGCTATCATCAGGGTCTGATTGAAAACTAGAGTCAGAATAGCCTTTTAGTTTTAGATCAGATCCTTCATATACTAGAAAAATATCTTTAGTCCTTCTCAAGTACTTAAAAATATTTTTTACTACTTTTCAATGATTCTCTCCTGGATGTGCTTGAAATCTACTAACTATGCCTAAGACATGACAACATCAGGCCTGATATATAGTATAACATACATGATCGATCCTACTGCCGAAGTATAGGTAATAGAACTCATTCTATTTCTCTCTTCCGATGCTTTAGGAGACATCCTTTTAGAGAGATGTACACCTTGACTTATGGGTAAGTAACCTCTTTTGCTCCCATCCATGCTAAACCTTGTTAGCACTAAATCTATGTACCTAGATTGGGACAAGCCTAATATCCTCTTAGATCTATCCCTATAAATCTTTATACCTAGTATATAGGATGCTTCACCCAAATCCTTCATAAAAAACTTACTTGATAGCCATGTCTTGATCGATTGTAACATTAGGATATCATTTTCAATGAGAAGTTATCATCTATATATAAAACTAAGAAGACAATGACACTCTCACTAGTCTTTTTGTATACATAAGATTCATTCGCATTTCTGATAAAGCCAAACTCTTTGACTATAACATCAAAGCAGATGTTCCAACTCCTCAAGGCTTGCTTTAATCCATAAATGAATTTCTTAAGCTTGCATACCTGATTTATTCTCTCTTTTGAGATAAATCCTTCTGGCTGAGATATATAAACCTCTTCCTCAAGATAACCATTAAAGAAGATGATCTTCATATCCATTTGCCAAATCTCATAATCATAGTATACTGTTATTGCAAGCATAATTCATATGGATTTGAGCATGGCAACAAGTAAAAATATTTCATCATAATCAATACCCTATTTTTGCCTGAAATCTTTAGCCACCGATCTAGCTTTATAGGTCTCAACTTGGCCATCTACTCCAATCTTGTTTCTATAGACCCATTTGCATCTAATAAGGGTCACACTCTCTGGTGCATCAACCAAAGTGAATACTTAATTGGAGTACATAGAGTCCATTTCAGATTTTATAACCTCTAGCCATTTGTTTGAGTCTCTACTCATGATGGCTTTTGTATAGATCAAAGGTTCATCATTCCCAATGATGTGGGCTTCATTATTCTCAATAACGAATCCATACCTTAGAGGTGCATTTCACACTCTATCTGACCTTCAGAGAGGAGGTGTATTTTGTGATTGTACCTCATCAATGGATATTTTTGGTTGACGAGTATCTTGTGCCTCTATTTGTAGGTCTTAAACTTCTTCAAGTTTAATTTTTTTTGGCATGTTTACTGACAAATATCTTTTATTCAGTAGGATGGTAAAAAAGATATCTTATACTCTCTTTAGGATAACCTACAAATAAGCATTTATCTGTCCAAGCACTCAACTTATGTCTAAAGTTTTTTTTAACATAAGCTGGACAGTCTCATATCTTAAGATACTTAAGATTAGACTTCTTTTCTCTCCATATCTCATATGAAATGCTTGGCATAGATTTTGAAGGTACTTTATTTAGAATATAGACAATAGTTTCTAGGACATATCTTCAGAAAAAATTAGACAAGTCTGTAAGGCACATCATGGACGCACCATATCTAACAAAGTATGACTCCTCCTTTCTACTGCACCATTTAGCTATGGTGTATAAGGAGGGGTCCATTCTGAGAAAATTTTATTTTTTGTAAGATGATCTAAAAATTTATTGGATAAGTATTCTCCTCCTCAATTAGATCGAAGGATTTTAATATTTTTTTCAGTTTATTTTTTGACCATGCTTTGATACTCTTTAAATTTATCAAAGGCCTCATATTTGTGTTTCATAAGATACACATATCCAAACCAACATAAATCATCAATGAACAAATAAAATTAGAGTATCCTCCTCTAGCTTCTGTTATCATAGGACCACATACATTAATATGTACAAGTTCTAATAACCCACTTATCCTTTCTCCATGTCCAGTAAATGGAGTCTTAGTCATTTTTTTCATAAAACAATATTCATAAATTTCTAATGATTCATAATCATAAGGATCAAAGAACTCTTCTTTGTATAACTTATTAATCCTCGTCTCACTTATATAATCAACTCGATTATGTCAAAGTAAAGTATTATTTATTTCTTCTCTCTTTCATTTTTTGCTTTCATCAATATGAAAAATATTGTCATTAGATAGAATCAGAAGACCATTATTAACAATGCCATAACAAAAAATTTTATTAAAAAAAAAATTGAGCAACTATTGCTCTTTCTATTTATTTTATAATCTCGTTGCAATAGCAACAGTACAGAAATAATGTTCCTAATGATCTTAGGTATATAATAATAATTTTCTAGCTCTAAGATCTTCTCAGAAGATAACTTCAACATATATGTCCCCACAACTTCTGCTTAGATAGACTCTCCTCCAGTGCCGTAGAGTTTGAAGTCATCCTTCTTCAATACTCTAATATTCTGCAACCTCTGCAATGACTTACATATATGAGAACCTAGGCGGTATCAATACCCAAGAGTCTGAATTGGAAGAACTTAATAACAAAATTATATGTATCTCATACATATCTTTTGTTGTGTCACTTGCACCAGCTTTTATAGTTGCAAGATATAACTTGCAATTTCTTTTCCAGTGTCCTACCTTACCACAGTGAAAGCAGGTACCCCATCCAAAGATTTTCTTCCCCTTCTTCTTTATCTTGCCACCCTTAGGGTTCAGTGCTTTCTTTGAACCCTTAAAGCCTGATTTCTTCTTAGAGGTTTTGCCTACAAGAAGAAGTGAAGCCTTTTCTTTCTTAATGTATCTCTCAGCTGTCTTGAGCATGTTTAACAGCTCAGACAAGGAGGTATTCAGTTTGTTCATGTGATAGTTCATGACAAACTGAGTAAATGACTCGAAGAGAGATTGCAGGATCAAATCCTGACTTAATTCTCCATCCATCACAAAATCCAATTGACCCAATCTGGTGATCAGATCAATGATCTTCAGGACATGATCTTGTACGGATGATCGCTCAGTCATTCTAGCATGAAATAATGCTTAGATATCTCATATTCAGCAGTCCAACTCTATTCTCTATACAACTCTTTAAGATTGAGGAGTATCGATTGAATATCTATGCTCTCATGCTGCCTCTACAATTCATTGCTCATAGAGGCCAGTGTGATGCACTTGACAGTTAAACTGTCATTTTTCCAACCTCTTATGGTTCAGAGATATCAACAATATAGGAGAGCTTCTCTTGAGTGAGTACAATCTTTAAATTTCTCAATCAATCTACATAATTGGGATCAATCAACTTGTTAGAATCTAAAATTTCTCATAATGATAATGAAAATGCCATTTGTAGAATTTAATCTACAATGAATAAAGAATATAACATAAGCAAACAACTCATGATGATTTACGTAATTAAATAAGATCTTTAGATTTAATTGTACCTCCCACTATTTTATCGAACATCATAACCCTCTACTATGATGAACGAGACATATTGCATATTTATCTTAGTAGGATTGAGACCCTAATTTCTCATAATGATCTTGTGTTAACACAACAAACTCTTATAAGTTCATAGGTAGAAAACTCTTTCCAATTGCATCTCATGCAATTCTCAATATTTTATCTTGACCTATAAAATATTATTAACCTTATGGTAATACAACAAGCTATAATATTTTAGTTAAGTAAGACTCTTTATTTCAATGCAGTCAAATTCGAATATAATTGTCCTTGTGGTAACACAATAAAGCAGTATATCCAAAATTGCCGTAAGCATCTTTTATGCACTAGGATTATATTATATCAATCCTTATGTCAAGGCTTGTGATAATACAACAAGTTTGTCATAGTTCATGATGTAACATTAACCTAGCATGAAGGAAGGCCCCTAGTAGTGTTTTTAATATTAGAATTTTTTCAATATCAAGATCGCTTAACCAAATTGGCCCGATAAGTAGGTGGGGGTCCCTCCATTGCTTTTTTTAGATACTAAAAAATTGGCCAAGTCAGTTAATAGAACCAATTAAAGAACCACCTTTAGTACTTTCTTAAACATCAATTGATCAATTGATTAAGAATTGGTTAACCCATAGTTGCTTATCACTATCACTTAATATAATTTTTTATGAGAACTTCTTTGGTCTCATACACATTCTAACTATATAATGCTAATTCATACTAATATATATTAGTATTAAAATATTCTGTATGTACCAATGTAACATATGGATTTTTATCATCCTTAGATAACCTTGCAGTATAATCCTGTTATGCTAGGACAACCTTATGTAAGGATGATGAAGTGGTGCATCATTCATATCATCATATGAAAGTATAATTCATAGTATAATTAATTTTATAGCATGAATCATAATTTGCATCACATAAATATTATGTATACATGATTGAACCAAACAAGGCTGGCTTTGATACCACTGAAGGGTTTCGGGGTGGACATGCACAGTGAAAGCATAATGAATTTTAAAAATTTAAATTAAAAAAATTTAAATATTAAACTCTTAAATCAGTACCTCTTTGATGATTAGTAATCATATAACATATATTCATAATAAAATTCAAGCTATAGAAGAATACCTGCAATACTTATTCCAAAATCTGGTAGAACCTCCACTAGGTGCCCAAGTGTTTGCACTCCAACGATGATCCACATAGGGCTATGATCAGGACACTAACTTTTTAAGATGATTCCTCCTCCAAAATTTTCACTCTAAGAATTTTTTTGGATAGTAAGAGCTCAAGACCTTCTTCTTCTCCTAGCCTTCCTATCCCTACCTTTCTTCTCTCCTTGTCTTCCTTATATCTCTTCTTAGGATCTTGTCCTTACTATTTTTAGACTTGTCCAAACTAGAGAAGGAAGAGACTAATTGGATAATAGGAAGAGGATATAAGAAAGAAGAGATAGATTTAGAAATCTGAATGAAACAAATCTTTGGTGCAGCCCCCTTTAAATAGTTAGCGATGGGATGCTCCTGGATTTGTCTCGCACCCTCTCCATGCACCACCTTGCATCCATCCAGAATATCTCACACCCCAAGCCAAATTTCCACACCCATCTAGAAGGATTTGACACATCTCAAGCATCGGAAAAAGAATCTGAGAGACGCTTCGCACAGAAAGACTCTTCGAAATATTTTTTCTGATGTTTCTCCGATACGTCATTAGGCTTTACTTGGTGTATTTTTTCTCTACCATTCATCAGCACATTTTATCCATCCAAAGGACAAAAATTGAGGCACTAACATGGAGATGGCTTAGGAAAAAATTAGAGATTAAAATTGGCATGATAATTAGATTAGAGTCCTTAACAACATGGACTCTTAGGTGGCGCATGGATTAACTTGGCTAGGTTTTCAAATTTCAATCAATTTTTATGATTAAATCATGAAGTGATTAAGCCACAGAAGGACTTCTCTACAACCAAAATTAGCTCATGATTCTTCAAGTATTTTTTTAGCATAGAAACAATGGATAAGGATGAGGAAGAGGCATCTCATCTCATGGGATGCCAAATCTGCTTTTGCGCACAACACACATCCCACGTGCAAGAAAAAATTCTTGACATGTAGGGACCTGATTATATGGCACCAAATTTTTGGTTCATACAGCCAAGGGTTGACCCAACTCAAAATTTAAAATTTGTTTTAATAAATTTAGATTTAATTAGCCCAATCTGGAATCAATTTTGAACCCGATTCGAAATAAGGAGCCAGAATTTGCAACATGTGCTAGCATATCTATTTTGCAAACATGATCTAATCCAATTAGACCCCTGATCAATTTTCTTTATGAGTGACCCATTAGGTTCCACATCTCATTAATAGTGAGTCTGAGTGTAAGTCGATCTGATTTGATTAAAATTTAATCTAACTGATCTAGGTCCAATCAAGCTAACCCGATTTCAGCAATTAGAACCTGTTCTAATTGACAATCAAATTAAACTCTTTAAGTTGATCAAATATATAAAATAAGATTGACATCTAATAATGTATCATGTCTACTTAAAAGATATAAAATTTTAATAAAAATATCAAAAATATCCTTCAGTAAAAAGTTACCATGCAATTCAATCCTACGATCTTCCTGCATCTCGAATATGATTCTGGATATGGAATGATGTCAAACTCAGAATCATATTTATATTTCTCTTAATTTTTAATGATGATTTGATTAATAAAATATTAAAAAAAATTTAATTTCATCCTGTTTTGATCAAAGGCTTTCTAAATCATCAATCGATCAGAGTAAGTGAGATGCGATCTCCTCTTACCAGAAGTGATTGATTCCATGTTGACCTACTCACAACCTCCATACATATTCTACCATATTCAGATCATCTCGTACATGACTAAGCCATGAATGAGTATGAACCAAAATATAGATTCATGTATACAAGGTTCTATAGTAGTCTCAGATCAAAAGATTACATACACAACTCCCACTATAAAAAAATATCTTTTGATGGATAAATAGATTTCTTAAGATGTTTCTTAAGTTGGATCAATTCAGTGAACTCATTCTCTAATAAGTACTCATATTCTTGTATTAGTGTCTCACACAAGTGAGTTATGAGATCAACCATCCTCTCCATTGAGCATACATAGAAAATGCTAGTCTATCTGAAATATTGATCTCCTACTCAATATTCTTATGACTAGGAATATTTTAAATCAGGATTTTAAGATTTTAGATCTCATAGGTATGATCTCATCATAACTCTAAAATTATTGTCCTGATTTATAGAGTTTATCATAATCATTACAAAAAGTAAGATGCAGCATATGATGAAAAATATCTTTTATTTATAAAATATCAATTACATGAGTCTAAAAGATTACAAGAAAAATTCATCAAAAATATAAATTTCGATTGACTTGTCGGGCATACTCCTTTCATGCGGCTGCCTTATTTTGTCTATAGCTAGTTGCTTTCAACGGTGGCATGATTTGAAGGGATTGTATAAAGATTTTTTTATTAGATGTATATCCTAGAAGCCAATATGACAGACACATTGTAATTATTCTAGTATATATATTTATACTTAAACTATTGATTCATCAATAAAATAGATTTTTTCTATCCATGCTTGTCTGATGTGTCCAAGAGTCATCCTAGGAATTAATAATTTAAAGGTACATAGTCTCAAGAGTTGAGACTTAGAGTCATGTATGATTAATTCTAAAATTACTTCCGATTGATGGTGTTGGGTTCCAATGGTACAGTAGAAGGATTAGGTGTTTAAAATTTTTATTAAAAATATTTGATGCATCGAAAACCCTAATACCTAGAAACTCTTGACTATATCAATCAAAGTACAATAAAATAAATTTGGATCAGAAGAATACCTGTAATGCTAATCCAATTTCTATGAGGCATCCAAGTGTCCACCCTCCAATTGTGATCCACATAAAAATTGAACCAAGGACAGTGCTCTTTCTGTGGAAAAATTCAGTGCAGGGGTAAAATGGTAATTTTAAATTTTTTTCAAAATCATGATTTTACAGCGAAAAAATATTAATTAATCTAATTAATTAACATAAATTTATCCTACACTAGGATCTAAATATGATATATAGCATGTATATATTTAAATTTGAAATTCGAATTTGAACAATAAACACTTTATTGTAATATATTCAGAACACAATACCTTTGTACGAGTAGTAGATTGTCACAATCTGATCACCGTCGGGAGAGTCTGATCATCACGATGCAGCCACACAGTGTGTCTAGTCTCTACAGATCATCCACATGAAGCTTCCGATCTGATCAACTCCTTACGAGTGCTAGCTTGTTGTAGAGTCCTTTTGACGGTCGATGCTGATCGAACTCCTTCGATCGATGTCTGTCAATTTTTTGGATGCTCCAGATCATCAACAGACATGCTTGAGAGGATGTTGAAGATCTCCTTGAGATTTTATGGGCTCACGACACTCGTAGCTCATTTTCTCACTTCCCAAACCCCAAGCTAAAACTCCAAGGAACTCACCGAAAATCTTGCACCCACTTTTTTTTTTCTTTCTTTTTTTCTTTTCTTTCTTTTTTTCTTGGAAGGATATGGACTTCCTTCTCATGCACAAGACTTCTCACACCCCAAAATTTTTCTCCAAAAATCTTCTTCTTGCACGCCCCACTCTTCTCCTCCTTTTATAACAACATCAAACGTCTTATCCAAAAGAAAGGATAAAGATGAGTAATTGCACATTTGAATTCAAATCAAATTTTGAATTCAAATGGACACCAACTCATCCCTTATCTACTAAAGGCGTGAGACATGGCTTAAATTGTGCATGGAGTGCTTTCATGAGAAACTTTTTTTCATGTAATAAATGGGGCGTAAAAAAAGGGATAAAGCGCAAAGATTGATTGCCCATTCAAATTCAAACTTTATTTTAAATTTGAATGGCCAACCAATCATCCTTATCCATTCATATGGCACATTAAAGTGGAGCGTGGAGATTGGCTCAAGGTGGTTTAATTATTTAAACCAACCTAATTGAACCAAATAAGTTAGGTCCAATTAGACTAATTTAAACCCAACTTAATTAGGCTTAATTATACTCAATAAAATCCTAATCAAATCAAAAATTGACTAAGCCCAACCCTTGATTAAATCAGGGACCAAACCATCTTGACGATTAGGTCAACTCTTAACCTAATCGGGTTAAACCCAACCGAATCCAATTCAATTGGACTTGATCCAAAAATAATTACTCAATTAAATTGAGTTAATTAGTGATCAAATCACTAATTAAGTCTCTCATAAATATTGAATCCAAATCCGATGGGCAATCGGGCATCAGAATTCATCGATATGTAACCCTGATCGAAAAGTCCCAACCAGTGGGACTCTTGACCCCGGTACCCATAATGTGTGGAACTCATGATCAGAGAATCCTGATTCTCGATCACTGAGTTTCAAACATGTAGGATTCTACATCAGCCATCAGATCAGATAGAAACCTCTAATGTGTGTGACCCCACAGGTTCGAACCTAAGCCGGTAGCACAGGAACCAATTCCTGTACTAATCGAAGTGACCATCTAGCAATGGTACCCGACGTCCGGATAGGTCGAAGAGTCGCAATCGCAACACTTAGAACCTACATGAATATGGTTACTGTATAATTCATCCTTTTGACCCCTGTGTTTAGGACGACTTAGGGTGAAACTGTCAACCCTGATTTGATCATCCGAATCGTGCTCAACTCAAACAGTACTGTGACTCCTCACAAAGACTACCCTGGCCAAGATTTTGCTAAATTGAAACACGACTATACACAGCTCCTAAACTGGAGTGGTCAATCCCATTTTGACACATGCACCGACAAGTCAAGTACTTGACTACACCCAGCAGCCTTCCGTCACTGAATTAAAAATTTAGGTAGTCCAGTGCCTAAGTGCAGTGAGTTGCTTGCAAGTCACCGTGGTGGTCTCAGGTCGAAGGGACATTTATACCCATATTTCATCGGAGCAAATCTTGACAGCAGAAATAGCTCTGGAGTCAGTCACGTTCAGTGCAGATGTACCCTTACATCTCACCTGTATGCCATACCCGTGTCTTCACACTCATTGGTTAAGAGGACAACCAACCTATATGGCACATAATGACCTATTCTTGATAAACGTTGTCATCCTTGGTAACAACGTATCATTTGATCGCAAACAGATTTAACGACTAAACGACAAATCCTCCTTTGTCGAGTCTAAATAGTCCTAAGGACTTCACCACAACATAGGAGTTCATTAGAAGATGAAATATTTTGTGATGAAAAATACCAAAATAATTTTTATTAATTCATAATTCATGTACAAATATAAAAATGAGCACAACCATCAACAGGCTGACGATTGGCTTTGGGACACTATTCCCAACAATCTCCGACTTGGCCTAAAGCTAATCGGTGCAGTATCTAATCCCCATCTTCGACTTGTAGTTGTCGAACTCCTTCACCGCAATGGCTTTAGTGAATGGGTCAGCCAGGTTCTCCTTTCCATCGATCTTCTGAAGATCGACGTCACCTCGATCCATAATTTTCCGGATGAGATGGTTGCGGCATAGAATATGGTTCATCCACTGGTGTGCCTTTGGTTCCTTCGCCTGAGCAATAGCTCCAGAGCTGTCACAGTAGAGCAGAACTGGACCAACAAGGGAGGGTGCTACTCCGAGCTCAGTGATGAATTTTCTCAGCCACACCACTTCTTTGGCAGCATCTGATGCGGTGACATACTCTGCCTCGCAAACTGAATCAACCACTGTGTGCTGCTTGAAACTTTTTCAGCAGATAGCCCCACCATTAAGGGTAAAAATAAATCCCGACACACTTTTACTGTCATCGTGATCAGACTGAAAACTAGAGTCTGTAAACCCTATAAGTCTCAAGTCTGATTCACCATAAACAAGCCACTGGTCCTTAGTATTTATTAAATACTTCAGGATGGTTTTAACAACCTTTCAGTGATTCTCTCCTGGATCAGATTGGCATCTCCTCACTACCCCTAGTGAGTATGCCACATCTGGTCGTGTATATATCATGGCATACATGATAGATCCCACTGTCGAAGCATATGGAATTCTACCCATACGCTCTCTCTCTCTTGAGGTGTTGTTGGACAATCCCTCTTTGAGAGAAAAATTCCATTGCCTATTAGAAGATAGCCTTTCTTGGAATTCTCCATACTGAACCTCTTCAGCATAGTATCAATGTACGTGGACTGAGATAAACCAAGCAACCTTTTAGATCTATCCCTATAGATCCTCATCCCTAGGATGTAGGAAGCTTCTCCCAGATCCTTCATGGAGAACTGTGACGACAGCCAAATCTTTATTCCCTGTAATGCAGGGACATCATTCTCGATTAAGAGAATGTCATCCACATACAATACAAGAAATACTACTACTGGACCATTAGCCCACTTATAAATGTATGGCTCTTCTCCATTCTTAACGAAGCCATACGTCTTGATCGTCTTATCAAAATGTATGTTCCAACTCCGTGATGCCTGCTTAAGTCCATAAATGGACCTTTGTAGTCTGCACACCTTAGACTCATCTGTGGATGTGAATCCTTCAGGTTGTATCATATACACTTCTTCATCCTGCTCTCCATTTAGGAAAGCTGTCTTCACATCCATCTGCCAGATTTTATAGTCCAGATGGGCAGCTATCGCAAGCATAATCCGAATGGATTTGAGCATTGCCACAAGAGAAAATGTCTCGTCATAGTCTATACCGTAACGTTGACGATATCCCTTGACAACCAGACAGGCTTTATAGGTTTCCACCTTTCCGTCTGCGCCTCTCTTCCTCTTGAAGACCCACTTACACCCTATGGGTTTTACTTCTTCGGGTGGGTCAACCAATGTCCACACATCGTTGACCTTCATGGACTCCATTTCGGATTTCATGGCCTCCAATCATTTCTCAGAGTTGGGTCTCTGCATTGCATCCATGTAGGTGATCGGATCCTCATCATTTTCATCAAGTTCGATAGGATCACCATCCCGGACCAAGAAACCATAGTATCTGTCCGGTTGACGTGGTACTCTACCAGATCACCTTAAGGGTGCTTGAACAATGGGCTCCGGATCTGATGTAACCAAATTTGGTTCAGGTTCAGCAATTTGTGTCAGTTTTTTCACCTACCGAACTTCATCAAGTTCGATCTTAGAGGCAACAGTCCTTTCACTAAGAAACTCTTTTTCCAAAAAGATTACCTTAAGGCTGACAAACACTTTCTGCTCATCAGCTAGGTAGAAGTAATACCCTTTGGTCTCTTTTGGGTACCCTATAAAATTACACTTGTCAGACCTAGATCCAAGCTTGTCCATAATTAAACGTTTAACATAAGCCGGACAGCCCCAAACCCTAAGGTGCGAGAGTACTGGCTTACGTCCTATCCATATATCATATGGCATTTTGGTTACAGACTTACTCGAAACTCTATTTAGAAGGTAACAAGCCGATTCGAGTGCATATCCCCAGAGGGACATCGGCAGACCAGCAAACCCCATCATGGATCGAACCATATCCAACAAGGTCCGATTCCTCCTTTCAGATACACCATTATGTTGTGATGTTCCAGGAGGAGTCCACTGAGAGAGAATCTCATTCTCCCCAAGATATGTCAGAAAATCATTGGAAAGGTATTCACCTCCTCAATCAGATCGAAGAGTTTTAATACACTTTCTAGTTTATTTTTCTACCTCATTTCGGAATAGTATGAATATTTCAAACGACTCTGATTTATGCTTCATTAAATAGACATACCCATACCTCGATAGGTCGTCTGTGAAGGTTATGAAGTAGAAATATCCATCTCTTGCACTTGAGCTCATGGGTCCACATACATCAGAATGTACCAAACCTAAGAGTTCACTGGCTCACTCACCTTTTTCAGTAAAAGGTGATTTGATCATTTTACCAAGAAGATAGGACTCACGGGTTGGAAGTGATTCACAATCACCTACTTCAAGAATTCCTTCTTGAGCCAACCTGTTTATCCTGTTCTTATTGATATGACCTAGCCTACAGTGCCAAAGGTAGACTTCTGACACATTATCTATTCTAGGGTATTTATCGAAGGTTTGAACCACATTAACAGGTTGTGATAGAAAGTAAATTTCATTATTAAGTTGTCCAACAAACATTATAACACCATTCAAAATGATATTACAAACATTTTTTTTTATTAAAAATTGATAATCGTTCATGGCCAAAAGGCCTACAAAAATAATATTTAATAAAAAACTTGGACAATAGTGACATTCACTTAAAATTATATTTCGAGAATTGATTACAAAGTTCATGATTTCTAATGCTAGAACTGGAACTTTGCTTCCATCTCCAACGTTCAGGAATCTATCGCCTTCATCAAATCTCCTACTGACCTGCAACCCCTGCATTGAATTGCAAATATGATAAGGGCTTCCGGTATCCAATACCCAAGCAGTAGTATCACAAATGGAAAAATTGCAAGGTGTTATCATATAAGTACCTTGCTTCTTCTTCGGCCTGTTTGGATCCAGGGAGGCAATGTATAGAGGACAGTTCTTCTTCCAGTGCCCCTGCTTCTTACAAAAGAAGCACTCCGCCTAGCTCTGGTCGAGCTTGCATTTCTTGGTCTGACCCTGTGCAGACGTCCCAGAATGCAGCTGCACCTTCTTATTCTTCTTCTTCTTGTTCTTCTTCTTCCCTTTCTCAAAGGGTCGACGACCAGAAGAAGACCCTCCCACTACATTCACCGACTCCTTATGGAGCTGACGATCCTTCTGAAAGTTCTGCAGCAACCCCAACAAGCCGTAGTAGTTCACTGTAGGCTTTGTCATCCGAAAATGAGTAAGAAAAGGGAGGAAGGACTTGGGCAATGAATTAAGGATCGCATCCTTACCGAGCTGCTCGTGCAAGAGAAAGCCCAGTTTACTTAGGCGCTCAATCATTTCGATCATGTACAGTATATGATCAGTGACTGAGGCTCCATTCCTCATCCGAGCATTGAAAATGGCACAACTAGTTTTGTGCCTTTCAACGTCGTCAGATGTGCCAAAGGAGTCGTTCAACATTTGAAGCATCTCCTGTTGCTGGACATTCTCGAACCTGCAGCTGAACTCATAATTCATTGCCACCAATATAATGCACCGAACGGTGGTGAGGTCATTGTACCACTTCTGATAAGTGTCTCAGACCGTCCCTCTAACGTTTGGAGCTGGCTCCTCAGGTGCCGGATCCGTTACTACATAAAGGATCCGCTCATGCATAAGGATGATTTTTAATTTTTGATACCAGCTATCGAAATTAGGTTCCATGAGCTTGTCATTATCTAATAATGACTGGAGTGTAGGATCCAGATCTAGGGTTTCAGGGTTAGATCTTGAAACTTTTTTAAGATCATACAGCGAAAGACTAAAATAAATTAAAATTTATTTTTTAAAATCAGAGAATCCCTAGATCTAAGATCCAATTACATGATTATTACATAGCATTAAATAAGAAATTAAAATATAGAAATATAGCATGAACTACATGTTGATCATATCAACATGTTTCTATACTACATCTAATGTATGTGTTAAACAATAGATCAGATATATTACCTTGTAAGTTAGATATTTTAACCTCGCTGATCCGAGCTTGAGGATGATGTTGCAAGCCATACACATATCCGGCCTCTAGGAGTCATCCACATGAGCCCATGAATCTTGATCAGAAGTCCTGCTTCAGGAAATCAGCACAGTATGCTAGTACTGCGCTGATCCTTCTTTGATGGTTGATCAGGTACCTCCTTCTTCTTGATTTGGACTCTTCCAAAGATGAAAAGTAGGAGGAGAAGTTTTTGATCTGAGGCACTCTCAGGAAACTCAAGATGGAGGGAGGAAAGATATGAAAACAAACAACCCTAGAAGAAGACCCTCTTCTTCTTCTCGTTTCTCTCTCTAGACACCCTAACTTGTGTCTATTATATCTCCACGATCCAAAGGTCTTTCTTTCTAATTTTTGGATGGCCCAAAGGTCTCTCAAATCTATATCTTTCTCAAAAATTTTATGAAGAAACTCATTTTATATAGAGAGATATGATAGAGTCCTTGTCTAGGTCAAATACTTAGTCAAGGCTTATCCAAACATGGCAAGTTAAGGGGCGCCCAACTCTTGAGCACCTCCTCCTTATTTTCATGTATGGATTACCAACAAAGGGTGAACAATGTATACCCTAAAATCCATAAAAATTTCAAAAAAAAATTGGATAGATTCGGTGCAAAATTGAAAGAGTTTTGGGTTTCTAAAACTCTATCTCATAAAATTCAAAATCCAAACTTATTCCTTTTTGATTTGATCCAAACCACCTTCCATGTAAGAAAGAAGAGAGAAAATCTTTTGTGAACATAAGAGAGATCAGAGAGAGGGCTTTTGTCACAAAAAATAAGAGGAGATTGGCATTGAATGAGAGAGAGGGTGTGGGGAAGGCCTATGTGGCGCAAGGTGGAATCCTAGTCTTACTAGGATTCTATCTTATGACTTGTTTTAATTTAGT
The DNA here is from genome assembly GCF_000442705.2 of Elaeis guineensis. Lineage (NCBI taxonomy): Eukaryota > Viridiplantae > Streptophyta > Magnoliopsida > Arecales > Arecaceae > Elaeis > Elaeis guineensis. Next base: position 38,908,204 of record NC_026003.2, on the reverse strand, counting down.
TTCTCAAATCAAATCAAAATAAAATTAGATCAATCCAATTAAAATAGATCTTAACCTAATTAAAAATCTAATTTAATCATATTAAATTATATTTAAATCTGATTTAATTTTTTAATCAAATTAGAAATTAGATTGACCCAAGTCCTAGTTGAACTAGGACTAGTTTTTTCTTGCACTTGGCTTATCCAATAAACCAATTGAACTTGATCTAATCAAGCCCAAACTAAATCTAATTAAATCATATTTAATTAGACTTAATCTCATCCCATTGGCTTAATCAAATTAAGCCAATTAGCAATCGAATTGCTAATCGATCCTCCTGCAACACTTGCACTGGGTTAAATGTCAATCGTATTGATCATTTAACCCTAGAATGATTCTTAATCGATGATCAACCATCCGATCTGATCATGAACTCTAATGTGTGTGATATCATAGGTCTAAACCTAAGCCGGTAGCACAGAAATAAATTTCTGTACCAATCAAAGTGACCATCTAGCAATGGTACCCGACGATCGGATAGGTCGAATGTGTAGAACAACATCCTTAGAACCCATGCGGATATAGTTTTCATATAATTCATCCCCTTGACCAAAATGATCATAGGACACCCCAAAGTTTAACTGTCAACTTTGATCAGGTTGTCCACATTGTATTTCAAAATATCAAATCCATCTGATGGATTATCCTGACAAAGGTTTTGCTAAATTAAAATACAGCGACTCATTCTTCTCCAACTCTTGGAGTGGTCAATCCCATCTCGATCACACTCTGACTTCGCAAGTACTTGACTGTGCCTAGAAGCCTTCCATCTTTGAATTAGAAATTCAGTTAGTCCAGTACCAAAGCATAGTGAGTTGCTTGTAAGTCACTGAGGCGATCTCAGGTCTAAGGGACACTTATACCTATATCCCATCAGAGACATTCTCGATAGTAGAATACTATGGAGTTGGTCATGTTCAATGATGATGTACCAGTACATCTCACCTGTATACCATACCAGTATCTTCACACTCTTTGGTTAAGAGGACAATCAACCCATATGGCCTACAGCGACCTATGCTCGATAGAAGCTGTCATCCTTATTAACAACCTATCATTTGGTCGTGAACTGTTTTAAGAACTAATCGATAAATCCTCTCTTTATCGAATCTAAATAGTCCTAAGGACTTCATCATAACAACGGAGTTCACTAGAAGATGAAAGCTTATGATGAAAATGCCAAATATATTTTATTTATTAACAAATCAATTATAATACTTGGTTGCTCAACCGTCAACAGCTTGACGATTGACTTTTTGGGACATATTTTTCAACAACTCCCACTTGTCCTAAAGCCACTCGACATAGTATCTAATACCCATCTTCGACTTGTGGTTGTTGAACTCCTTTATCGCCAGGGCTTTAGTGAAGGGGTTGGCCAGGTTCTCCTTTCCGTCGATCTTCTGAAGGTCACGTCACCTCGATCCACGATCTCTCAGACCAGGTGAAAGCGGTGCAAGATGTGCTTCATCTACTGATGTGCTTTGGGTTCCTTCGCCTGAGCTATGGCACCAGTGCTGTCGCAGTAGTGTAGGATCGGACCATCGAGGGAGGGTGCTACTCCGAGCTCGTTGATGAATTTCTTCAGCCACACAGCTTCCTTCGCGGCATCCGATGCTGCGATGTACTTCACTTCACAAACAGAGTCTGCCACAGTATGCTGCTTGAAACTCCTCCAGTAGATGGCTCCACCATTCAGAGTAAAGATATAACCTGACACGTTCCTGCTGTCATCATGGTCAGATTGAAAGCTAGAGTTTGTGAACCCCACAAGTTTCAGATCTGACTCGCTATAAACCAACCATTGGTCCTTAGTATTTTTCAAATACTTAAGGATGGCTTTAACCACTTTTCAGTGATTTTCTCTAGGATCAGATTAGTATCTACTCACTACTCCTAGTGAGTATGCCACATCTGGTCTTGTACATGTCATGGCGTATATGATAGATCCCATGGCTGAAGCATATGGGACTCTACTCATATGCTCTCTCTCTTCAGGAGTTGTCGAACAATCCTTCTTAGAGAGAGAAATTTCATGGCCTATCAGTAGATAGCCCTTCTTGGAATTTTCCATGCTGAACCTCTTCAGCACAGTGTCTATGTACATAGACTGGGATAACCCAAGCATCTTTTAGATCTATCCCTATAGATCTTCATCCCTAGGATGTAGGATGCTTCACCCAAGTCCTTCATGGAGAATTGTGATGACAATCAAATTTTATTTTTGTAGTACGGGATGTCATTTTCGATTAAGAGAATGTCATCCACGTACAAGATAAGGAATACCACAATTGGACCATTTACCCATTTATAGATGCAGGGCTCTTCTCCATTCTTAATGAAACCATACATTTTGATCACCTTATCAAAATGCATGTTCCAACTTCGAGAAGCTTGCTTCAATCCATAAATGGATCTCTGAAGCTTGCACACCTTGGACTCATCTGTGGATGTAAACTCCTCAGGTTGTATCATATACACCTCTTCGGTCAGCTCTCCATTCAGAAAAGCTGTCTTTACATCCATCTGCCAGATCTTATAATCCAGATGGGCAGCTATTGTAAGCATTATCCGAATGGATTTGAGCATTACCATAGGGGAAAACATCTCGTCATAGTCAATACCATAACGTTGATGATACCCCTTGGTGACCAGACGGCTTTATAGGTCTCCACCTTTCCATCTGTGCCCTCTTCCTTTTGAAGACCCATTTACATCCAATGGATTTAACCCCTTCAGGTGGGTCAACCAATGTCCATACATCGTTGACCTTCATGGACTCCATTTCGAATTTCATGGCTTCAAGCCATTTCTCAAAATCAGATCTCTGTATTGCATCCATATAGGTGATCGGATCCTCATTATTCTCATCAAGTTCGATGGGATCACTATTTCGGATCAAGAAACCGTAGTATCTGTCCGACTGATGCGGTACTCTACTGGATCGCCTTAATGGTGCAGGTACATTGGGCTCCGGATCTGATCTAATCAAATCTGACTCAGGTTCAGCTATTGGTGTTGGTCCTTCTACCTGTTGAACTTCATCAAGTTCAACCTTAGAGGCAACGGTTCTTTCACCAAGAAATTCTTTTCTAAAAAGATTGCCTTAAGGCTGACGAGCACCTTTTGTTCATCAGCATGGTAGAAAAATATTCTTTTGTCTCTTTGGGGTACCCTATGAATGAGCATTTGTCAGACCTGGGTCTAAGTTTGTCTGTGACTAATCGTTTGACATAGGCCGGACACCCCCAACCCTAAGGTGTGAAAGTGCTGGCTTACGTCCTGTCCATATCTCATATGGAGTTTTAATTACAGACTTACTTGGAACCCTATTTAACAGATAACAGGCCGATTCGAGTGCATATCCTAGAAGGATATCGGCAAGCTAGCAAAACCCATCATGGATCAGACCATGTCTAACAGAGTCCGATTTCTCCTTTCAGACACACCATTATGCTGTGGTGTTCCTGGAGGAGTCCATTGGGAAAGAATCCCATTCTCTCCTAGATATGTGAGAAACTCACTAGAAAGGTATTCTCCTCCTCGATCAGATCAAAGAGTTTTAATACTCTTTCCAGTTTGTTTTTCTACTTCACTTCAGAATCGTTTGAACATTTCAAATGAATCCGACTTATGTTTCATCAGATAGACATATCCATATCGAGATGGTCATCCGTGAAAGTTATGAAGTAGAAATATCCACCTCTAGCACTGATGCTCATGGGCCTGCATACATCAGTATGTACTAGGCCCAAGAGCTTAGTAGCTCTCTCACCTTTTTCAGTAAAAGGTGACTTGGTCATTTTACCAAGAAGACAGGACTCACAGGTTGGAAGTGATTCACAATCACTGACTTCGAGGATTCTCTCTTGAGTCAACCTGTTTATTCTGTTCTTATTTATATGACCTAGCCTACAGTGCCATAAGTAGATATCTGATACACTATCTAATCTAGGGTGCTTGCCAGTAGAATAGACTCTTATCAGGCTTGATCTTTTTGGTCTGGCTCTGCACTGATGTCCCAGCCTGAACTTGCACCTTCTTCACTTTCTTCTTCTTGTTCTTCTTCCTTTCTTAAAAGGTCGAGAACCAGAAGACGAACCTCCCATTAAGTTCACCGACTCCTTATGAAGTTGGTGATCCTTCTCAAAGTTCTGAAGCAACCCCAGTAACCCGTGGTAGTTCTCTTCAGGCTTTGTCATTCTATAATGAGTGAGGAATAGGAGATAAGACTTGGGCAACAAGTTCAGTATTGCATCTTTCCCAAGCTGCTCATGCAAGGAAAGCCGAGCTTGCTCAATCGTTCCATCAGCTCGATCATGTATAATACATGATCAGTAACAGAGGCACCATCCCGTATTTTGGATTGAAGATGGCACAACTAGTCTTGTGCCTCTCCACGTCATCGGGTATGCCAAAGGCATCCTCCAACACTTGAAGCATGTCCTTTGGCTGAGCCATCTCGAATCTATGACTGAACTCATCGCTCATGGCAGCCAGCATGATACAGCGCACCATGGTCGATCATTGAGCCACTTCTGATAAGTGTCTCTGATTGTTCCACTGTATTGACAGCTGGCTCCTCAGGTGCAGGATCCATTATCACATATAGGATCCATTCATGCTTTAGGACTATTTCAACTTTTACCAACTACCGAAGTTGGGTCCCACCAACTTATCATTGTCCAACAATGATCGGAGCGATAGGAAAGTGGCCATATTTGCACAAAGGAGAACCATAACCTAATTAGTAATTAATTCATTAAACCTAAAGATTTGGACTTTAATCAAAAGGTTTCTCCCACTATTTTATTCGAATTGGTAGCCTCTACCTCCAATTCGAGAATTATCCTAATTCCTTAGTGGGTACTAGAATCCACTTAGACTGCACACAAGCCCAACTTTGGTTGGCCAACCCATGTACATCTAAGAGTAGGTTCATAACAATTATTTCTCTAAATAATTTCTAATAATTTTAATTTTGCCCCAGAAACCTAATCAGTAGGCTTTGGCCTCCACTGTAAGGATCCGGTTAGGTCCAACCATTAACATGATCATACTTGGTGTATCTAACCAACGAATGATTAAGTCCAACTTTGGTTGGCTCACCTAACCATATTAGAGAGATACTTCCAAGTCGTCATATGATGAGTGATAATTTCATTAGTCAACAAGCACCAGGCCTTTGGGTCTGCAATGATTATTGAGTTAATGGACTCATTATCAAACACCTTAATGGGAGGCTATGACTCAGTTATCTCCATAACTTTATCATTTTAAGGACCTAATAATTTTAGAAGATTTAAATAATATAGAGGATGATGTCAGATGGACCAGCTTATCATGATCCTCCCACTGGCTTCACCAAGTCAGCTTAAGGGAGACCATTAAAAGGGCTGGTCTAGGAGCACATAAATCAGTCACACTGATTTACCTAGCTGACATGGATCAGCTCGAATAGTCAAGTGATCCGATCAAAAATAATTTCACCAAGAGACCAGGTAAGTTCGATCAGTGGGAGGGTCTGCCAAAGCTTGCCTTAAACACCATCAGAAATGGCCAGGTAAGCGGGCTCCCAATTAAAAACCACCGGTCTGGTTTACCTTAGACACCAACTGGTTTAATTAGTTTCGATTAGATCAACTAACAGTTCGTGCTAGACCGCTTAGCCAAGAATCAAGTCATTTGTTCTCGTTAAAGACATAGACTTGACCAACTACAACTATTGTAATTGATCTAGAGAATCCTTGACCTAATCTAAGACAATAATTGATTAGATTTAGTCAATTCTCTAATTAAGTCCATCTTTAATCTAACCATAGGTCTTACCCAATTAATGGACCTAATTCCACTAACCCATTAACCCATGTGTTATGGTTTGTTCTTAGGTTCTTCAATTCACAATCCTAGAACCTAATCAAACAACTTCTTAATTCTTAATTAAGTTTTGGGCTGAGGGTTGGGTTCGCTTTTCAAAAAATAATTTTATATTTGTAAAATAATTTTACAATATGATTCTACCAACCATATTGCATGTTTGATTCATAATCAAGATACAAGTAAATAAACATGAAACTACTTAGATCTAATCTAAACAGGTTCATGTGATTGAAATAATTTCAACTTTAAACAATTTTTTGCACAAAAATTATTAACAAAGAGATTTTATTTCAGATTTAAATACTTTTAAATTTAATAAATTATAAATTTAATCTAGATCATATCTAAAAATTTATAATTAAAGATAGATCTACACAAACTAGGACAACCTTTGCACTGTAAGGGGTAAACCTTACAGCAGGACAACCTTGCAGTTCGTGATTGATCTAAAATTTTAATTTTAGATTTAATAATCAGATTATAAATTAGATCTAATCTAAAAAATAATCTAAGCATTATAAATAATCATGTAATAAAGAACCTGGGCTCTGATACCAATTGTAGGAACCAGATCTAGGGTTTCAGGGTTAGATCTTGAAACTTTTTCAAGATCATACAGCGGAAGACTAAAATAAATCAAAATTTATTTTTTAAAACTAGAGAATCTCTAGATCTAAAATCCTATTACATGATTATTACATAGTATTAAATCAAAAATTAAAATATAGAAATATAGCATGAACTACATGTTGATCATATCAACATGTTTCTATACTACATCTAATGTATGTGTTAAACAATAGATCAGATTATTACCTTGCAAGTTAGATGTTTTAACCTCACTGATCCGGCTTGAGGATGATGTTACAAGCCACACATGTGTCCGGCCTCTAGGAGTCATCCACAGGAGCCCACGAATCTCGATCAGAAGTCCTGCTTCAGGAAATCAGCATAGTATGCTAGTACTGCGCTAATCCTTCTTTGATGGTTGATCAGATGCCTCCTTCTTCTTGATTTAGACTCTTCCAAAGATGAAAAGTAGGAGGAAGAGTTTCAGATCTGAGACGCTCTCAAGAAACTCAAGATGGAGGGAGGAAAGATATGAAAACAAACAACCCTAGAAGAAGACCTCTTCTTCTTCTCGTTTCTCTCTCTAGACACCCTAACTTGTGTCTATTATATCTCCATGACCCAAAGTCTTTCTCTCTGATTTCTGTATGACCCAAAGGTCTCTCAAATCTCTATCTTCTTCAAAAATTTATGAAGAAACTCATTTTATATAGAGAGATATGATAGAGTCCTTGTCTAGGTCAAATACCTAGTCAAACTTATCCAAACATGGCAAGTTAAGGGGGCCCAACTCTGAGCACCTCCTCCTTATTTTCATGCATGGATCACCAGAAAAGGGTTCACAATGTGTACCCTAAAAATCATAAAAATTAAAAAAAAAAATGGATAGATTCAGTGCAAATTGAAAGAGTTTTGGATTTCTAAAACTCTATCTCATAAAATTTGAAATCCAAACTTATTCTTTTTGATTTGATCCAAACCACCTTCCATGTAAGAAAGAAGAGAGGAAACCTTTTTGAATGGGAGAGACCTGGGAGAGGGCTTTTATCATACAAAATAGGAGGAGATTGGCATTGAATAGAGAGAGGGCGTGGGGAAGGCTTATGTGGCGCAAGGTAGAATCCTAGTCTTACTAGGATTCTATCTTATGACTTGTTTTAATTTGGTTTCTCAAACCAAATCAAAACAAAATTAGATCAACCAATTAAAATAAGTCTTAACCCAATTAAGAACCAATTTAATCAGATTAAATTAGATTTAAATTTGATTTAATTTTCCAATCAAATTAGAATTAGATTGACCCAAGTCCTAGTTGAACTAGGACTAGTTTTTCCTTGCACTTGGCTTATCCAATAAACCAATTGGACTTGATCCAATCAAGCCCAAACCAAATCTAATTAAATCATATTTAATAGACTTAATCTCAGCCCATTGGCTTGATCAAATTAAACCAATTAGCAATCAAATTGCTAATCGATCCTCCTGCAATACTTGCACTGGGTTAAATGTCAAGCGTATTGATCATTTAACCCTAGAACGATTCTTAATCGTTGATCAACCATCCGATCGATCATGAACTCTAATGTGTGTGACCTCATAGATCCGAACCTAAGTCGGTAGCACAGAAATAAATTTTATACCAATCGAAGTGACCATCTAGCAATGGTACCCGACGATCGGATAGGTCGAATGTGTAGAACAACATCCTTAGAACCCATGCGGATATAGTTTTCATATAATTCATCTCTTTGACCAAAATGATCATAGGACACCCTAGAGTTCAACTGTCAACTCTAATCAGGTTGTCTACATTGTATTTCAAAATATCAAATCCATCTGATGGATTACCCTAGCCAAGATTTTGCTAAATTAAAATACAGCGACTCATTCTTCTCCAACTCTTGAAGTGGTCAATCCCATCTCGATCACACTCTGAATTTGCAAGTACTTAACTATGCCAGAAGCCTTCCATCCCTAAATTAGAAATTCAGTTAGTCCAGTACCAAAGCACAGTGAGTTGCTTGCAAGTCACTGAGGCGATCTCAGGTCTAAGGGACACTTATACCTATATCCCATCAGAGACATTCTCGACAGCAGAATACTCTGAAGTTGGTCACGTTCAATGATGATGTACTAGTACATCTCATCTGTATGCCATACCAGTATCTCCACACTCTTTGGTTAAGAGGACAACCAACCCATATGGCCTACAGCGATCTATGCTCGATAGAAGCTGTCGTCCTTATTAACAGCCTATCATTTGGTCGTGAACTGTTTTAAGGACTAATCGATAAATCCTCTCTTTATCGAATCTAAATAGTCCTAAGGACTTCATCATAACAACGGAGTTCATTAGAAGATGAAAGCTTATGATGAAAATGCCAAATATATTTTATTTATTAACAAATCAATTACAATACTTGGTTGCTCAACCGTCAACAGCTTGACGATTGACTTTTTGGGACACATTTCCCAACATGGAGGGACAGAGTAGTGGCCATAGCTGCTTAAAGGAAAACCAGACCTATATTAGTACATAAATTATTAATACTAAAGACTTGGACTTTAGTCTAAAGTTTCTCCCAGTATTTTTACAAACTGGTAGCCTCAACCTCCAATTCGAGGAATTACTTTAATTTCTTAGTGGGTACTAGAATCTACACAGACTACACCGAGCCCAACTTTAGTTGGTCAACCCATGTGCATCTATGGGTAGGTTCATAACCAGTTGTTTCTCTAAACAACTTTTAGTAATTGATTTTGCCCCAGAACCTAATCAGTAGGCTTTGGCCTCCACTAAAAAGATCTGATTAGGTCCAACCATTAACATGATTTGATTTGGTGAATCGGACCAATAAATGATCAGGCCCGACATTGGCCGGTCAACCTGATCACCATCATAAAAACTCAAACCAAATTATCATACTATGAATGATAATTCCATTAGTCAATAAGCACCAGGCCTTTGGGCCTCCAATGATTATTAAACTAATGGACTCATTATCACTCACTTAATGGAGGCTATGATTTAGTTATCAATATAACTTAATCATTTTTAGGACCTAATAATTTTTGAGAATTTTATTAAAGGATAGATGAGAAGAAAATATCCAGTCAATTTCAATCCTCCCATTGACTTCACCAAGTCAGATTAAAAAAGATTTAATTAAAACTGGCATTAGGAGCACCTAAATCAGTCAAACTGATTTACCTAATGACATGGGTGAGCCCTAATCACCAAATGATCTAATCAAAACCTAATTCACCAGGTTGGCCAGGTAAGTGAGATCAGTGGTGGGGATAAGCCATTAACTCGTCAGAGATCAAATCACTACGAGTAGCTCCCGCTTAAAAACCACTGGTCAAACTGCCAAACTTACCTTAGACACCAACCGGTTCATTAGTTTTAATTTGATCAACTTAGTAAATAGGGTTCCACCACGTAGTCATGAATTAAGTCCATCTTGGTCTAGTTAAAGACATGGACCCATTCAACTACAACTATTGGAGTTGAGTCTAGAGTATCCTTGACCTAATCTAATTCAACTTTTGATTAGATTTGATCAATTACTCTAATTTAGTCCATTTCTTTAAGCTAACCTTAGGTCTAACCCAATTATGGATCTAATCCATCTAACCCATTGACCCACAAGTTTATGCAATTGTCTTAGGTCTTAATTCACAATTCTAGACCTACTGGACAATACTTAATTCTTTTAATTAAGTATTTGGGCTGATGGATCAGGGTTTGGCATTTCAAAAATAATTTTCAAATTTAAAAAGTTTTATTTTTTGTTCACCAAATATGTTGACTCATTTCACAAATAGATCAGCACATTTCATAAATAGCAATCCTATTGCTAATTACATAACAGAAAATAACTCAATCAAAATAAATCATGAATATTCCTTTAAATCTAATCTAACACATTCATGATAAATTTCACAATTGAACCTTTATAATTAATTCCTTTCACTGCTTCATCTGTATGGGATATAATTGCAGCGGCACCCCTACCACCATAGGAGACCCCATCGAATGGGAGGAGAGGGCCTTTAAACCCTACTTTTCTCCTATAACCGGATGGCCATGGAACCAACCCAATTTGATTACTTGCTACTTGGATCAAGTATATCTAAATATACCAATTTAAAATTTAAATTTCAAATTTCAAATTTTAAATTTTGAATTTCAAATTTCAAACAAATTTCAAATTTCAAATTTTTAAATTTCAAATTTTGAATTTTAAATTTTAAATTTTAAATTTTGAATTTCAAATTTGAAATTTCAACCAAATTTCAAATTTTAAATTTTGAATTTCAAATTTTGAATTTTAAATTTGAATTTTAAATTTCAAATTTCAAATTTTGAATTTCAAATTTTGAATTTTGAATTTTGAACAACTTTTAAATTTCAAATTTTAAATTTTTAAATTTCAAATTTTAAATTTAAACTTTTAGATTATAACTTAATCTACGCATGCAAATATATATATCATATCTAAGAACCCGCTCTGATACCATTTATGGGTTATTCAGTGCAGAGGTAAAATGATAATTTTAAAACTTTTTTAAAATTATGATTTTACAGTGAAAAAATATTAATTAATCTAATTAATTAACATAAATTTATCCTACACTAGGATCTAAATATGATATATAGCATGCATACATTTAAATTTGAAATTCGAATTTGAACAATAAACACTTTATTGTAATGTGTTCAGAACACAATACCTTTGTGCGGATAGTAGATCGCCGCAATCTGATCACCATCAGGAGAGTCTGATCATCGCGATGCAGCCACACAGGTGTCTGACCTCTACGGATCATCCACATGAAGCTTTCGATCTGATCGACTCCTCACGAGTGCTAGCTCGTTGTAGAGCCCTTTTGACAGTCGATGCTGATCGAACTCCTTCGATCGATGTCTGTCGATTCTTTGGACACTCTGGATCGTCAACAGACATGCTTGAGAGGATGTTGAAGATCTTCTGAGACTTTGTGGATTCACGACACTCGTAGCTCACTTTCTCACTTCCCGAACCCCAGGCTAAAACTCCAGGGAACTCACCGAAACTTTGCACCCACTTTTCTTTCTTTTTTCTTTTTCTCTTGGAAGGATATGGACTTTCTTCTTACGCACAAGACTTCTCATGCCCAGAATTTTTCTCCAAAAATCTTCTTCATACACGCCCCACTCTTCTCCTCCTTTTATAACAACGTCAAACGTCTTATCCAAAAGAAAGGATAAAGATGAGTAATTGCACATTTGAATTTAAATCAAATTTTGAATTCAAATGGACACCAACTCATCCCTTATCCACTAAAGACATGAGGCATGGCTTAAATTATGCATGGAGTGCTTTCATGAGAAACCTTTTCTCATGTAATAAATGAGATGTAAAAAAAGGGATAAGGCACAAAGATTGATTGCCCATTCAAATTCAAACTTTATTTTGAATTTGAATGGCCAACCAATCATCCTTATCCATCAATATGACACATTAAAGTGGGGCATGGAGAGGGTTTGGCATGAGAAAAAAATTCATGAGAAGTTCCTTCTCATGAATTCAAATGGGTGCAATGGAAGTGAGGTGGCGCATGGAGATTGGGTCAAGGTGGTTTAATTATTTAAACCAACCTAATTGAACCAAATAAGTTAGGTCCAATTAGACTAATTTAAATCCAACTTAATTAGGTTTAATTAGGCTCAATAAAATTCTAATCAAATCAGGAATTGACTAAGCCCAATCCTTGATCAAATCAGGGACCAAACCATCTTGACGATTAGGTCAACTCTTAACCTAATCGGGTCAAACCCAACTAAATCCAATTCAATTGGACTTGATCCAAAAATAATTACTTTATCAAATTGAGTTAATTAGGATCAAATCACTAATTAAACCTCTCATAAATACTAAATTCAAATTCGATGGACAATCGGGCATCAGAATTCATCGATATGTAACCCTGATCAAAAGTCCCAACCAGTGGGACTCTTGACCCCGGTACCCATAATGTGTGGAACTCATGATCAGAGATTCCTGATTCTCGATCACTGAGTCCCAAACATGTAGGATTCTACATCAGCCATCAGATCAGATAGGAACCTCTAATGTGTGTGACCCCACAGGTTCGAACCTAAGCTGGTAGCACAGGAACCAATTCCTGTACTAATCGAAGTGACCATCTAGCAATGATACCCGACATCGGATAGGTCGAAGAGTTGCAATCACAACACTCAGAACCTACATGAATATGGTTACTGTATAATCCATCCTTTTGACCCCTGTGTTTAGGATGACTCAGGGTTAAACTGTCAACCCTGATTTGGTCATCCGAATCATGCTCAACTCAAACAGTCCTGTGACTCCTCACAAAGACTACCCTGGCCAAGGTTTTACTAAATTGAAACATGACTGTACACAGCTCCTAAACTGGAGTGGTCAATCCCATCTTGACACACGCACCGACAAGTCAAGTACTTGACTACACCCAGCAGCCTTCCGTCACTGAATTAGAAATTCAGGTAGTCCAGTGTCTAAGTGCAGTGAGTTGCTTGCAAGTCACTATGGCGGTCTCAGGTCAGAGGGACATTTATACCCATATTCCATCGGAGCAAATCTTGACAGCAGAAATAGCTCTGGAGTTGGTCACGTTCAGTGCAGATGTACCCTTACATCTCACCTTTATGCCATACCAGTGTCTCCACACTCATTGGTTAAGAGGACAACCAACCTATATGGCACACAACGACCTATGCTTGATAAACGTTGTCATCCTTGGTAACAACGTATCATTTGGTCGCGAACAGATTTAAGGACTAAACGACAAATCCTCTTTTGTCGAGTCTAAATAGTCCTAAGGACTTCGCCACAACATAGGAGTTCATTAGAAGATGAAATATTTTGTGATGAAAAATACCAAAATAATTTTTATTAATTCATAATTTATGTACAAATACAAAAATGAGCACAACCGTCAACAGACTGACGATTGGCTTTGGGACACTATTCCCAACACAACCTAGTTTTGTAGGTTTCTACTTGGCCATCTACTTCGATCTTCTTTTTGAAGACCCACTTGCATCCTATTGGGGTTACACCCTCAGGTGCATCAACCAAGATTCATACTTGGTTGGTGTATGTCGAGTCCATCTCAGATTTCATAGCTTCCAACCATCTATCTGAATCTCTACTCGTGACAGCTTTCGAATAAGTTAGTGGATCATCATCTTGAATGATATTGATCAAATTGTCATTCTCAATAACAAAATCATATCTCAGAGGTGCTTGACGCACTCTATCTGATCTTCGAAGAGGAGGGATGTATTATGGATGTACCTCATCTTTAGGTACTTCTGATTGAGGATCTTCTTGTGGTCCAACTACTGGTATTTTTGGATTGATTTGCAAATTATGAACTTCAGTAAGTTCAATATTCCTCCCACTGTCTCCTTCTTGGATGAGTTCATTTACAAGAAAATGGCGTGCCTACTAACAAACACCTTTTGTTCAGTAGGTGGTAGAAGTAGTATCCATTAGTTTTCTTAGGATATCCTACAAACCTACACTTATCTGATCTAGCACTAAGCTTATGTCCAAAAATATTTCTAACATAAGTAGGACAGCCTGAAATCTTAAGATGTTTAAGATTAGGCTTCCTTCCCTTCCATATCTCATATGGTGTGCTTGCAATAGACTTTGAAGGCACCCTGTTTAATATGTATGTGGCAGTCTCTAGGGCATTATCTCTAGAAAGATATTGAAAGATTAGTGAAGCACATTTTGGACTGCACCATATCCATCAAAGTATAATTTCTCCTTTCTGCTACACCATTTAACTAGGGTGTATAAGGAGGGATCCATTCATAGAGAATATCTTTACTTTTAAGATGATCAAAAAATTCATTGGATTAGTATTCTCCTCTTCGATCAGATCGAAGAACCTCGATACCTTTGCCAGTTTGTTTCTCGATCATACATTGATACTCCATGAACTTATCAAAGGATTCGAATTTATGTTCCATAAGATACACATACCCGAATCTTGATAAATCATCTGTATAGGTAATAAAATAGGAGTATCCACCTCTAGTCTGAGTTGTCATTGGTCCACATACATCCATATGTATTGGGACTAACAACTCACTTGCTCTCTCTCTATATCCAGAAAATAGAGTTTTGGTCATCTTACCCATGAGACAAGATTCACAAGTTCCGAATGATTCATAATCATACGGATCAAAGAATTCCTCTTTGTATAACTTGTTTATCCTTGACTCACTAATATGATCAAAGCGGCAATGCTAGAGATATGTGATATTCACATCTTCTCTCTTTTTTTCATATTTTTTTAATATAAAAAATATTTTCATTAAGTATAAGAATTAAAAGATTGTTATTAATATAACCACTACCATAAAATTTATTAGAAAAAAAATGGAGCATCCATTTTTCATTAGCCTTATTTATAACCTTGTTTTAATAACAAAGGTATAGAAATAATGTTTCTAATGACCTTTGACATGTAAAAACAGTCTTTTAATTTTAAAGTTTTACCCAAAGAAAAATCAGGCATACAGATTTTCATAGCCTCTGTGCTAATGGACTCTCCACTTGCGCTATACAGCTCGAGGTCATCTCTTTTCAGACCTTTGATATTCTATAGTCACTGTAATAAATTACAAATATGTAATCTACAGACAGCATCTAATACCTAAATATTAGAATCTGAATCACTCAATGAAAAATAAGTTTGTATCATATACATACCTTTTGGTGGTACACTTGCATCCTGCTTCAATCTTGCAAGATAATTCTTGCAATTATACTCCCAATGTCCAAATTTACCACAGATAATATCCATATGGACATCATTGCCTTCTCATTATTACTGACCATTCCAAGGTCAGAAATATCCAAAACATCAAAGTTTTTCTCGATACGAACCTTATTTGCAAGTTCCTCAACCAATCCATAGAGTTAGATTGGTCAACATATTTTTATCTATGGTATCATGCAGTGAAAATAAAGAAGCCATAATATAGACTTAAATCTACATAAATAAAGAATAATAGTATAAACATACCACTCATGTTTGACATGCATAACTAGATGAGGACTTTTAAAACTAGTTATGTCTTCCACTATTTTATCGGATACCATAGCCCTCTCCTATGATAAATGAGATATATTCTATATTTATCTTAGTGGGACTGAGATCCTAATTCCTCATAATGATCTTGTGTTAACACAATAAATTTTTATGAGTTCATAGGTAGAAAACTCTTTCCAATTGTATCTCATGCAATTCTTAATATTTTATCTTAGCCTCTAAAATATTATTCACCTTGTGTTAACACAATAAGCTATAATATTTTAGTTAAGTAAGACCCTTCATTTCGATATAGTCAAAATTGAATATAACTATCCTTGTGGTAGCACAACAAAGCAGTATATCCAAAATTATTGTAAGCATCTTTTATGCATCAGGATTATGTTATATCAATCCTTATGACAAGCCTTATAGTAACACAACAAACTAGCCATAGTTCATGACGTAACATTAACCTAGCATGAAGGAAGGCCCCTAGTAGTGTTTAAAACACTGAGCTACCTTCATTCAAAATTTGAATTAATTCAATGGGTTAAAAAAGTGTTAAGATTGGTGGGGGTCCTCCCGTTGCTTTTCTTAGACGCCAATAAAATTGGTCAAGTCAACAACGGAACCAATTAAATAACCACCATACTTGAAACACTCCTTAGACACCAATTAATTAATCGAATCAAAAAAATAGATCAGCTACTAGTTCACAATACTATGACTTAATATAATTTTTATGAGGGCTTTATGGTCTCAAGCACATTCTAAATCAATCAATCACAATGATGCGCAAATATAGTTGTATCTTAAAAATCATAACAACTAAACATAGCATCTAGTTATATCTCTAAGATATGAAAAATATAATCATACAGTATGACTATAACTAGCATTTTAAGCATATCACATATGCATGAAGTTCTAATAACATGCATGAATACAAAACTCTTTTCACAGTTTTTCTTCTTGGGATATCACAGTGGCACCCCTACACGCCATAAGAGTACCCTATTGAATAGGAAGAGAGGGTCTCTGAACCCTACTTGCTCTTATGACCGGACGATCTGGTGATGAACCCAATTAATATACTAAGCTACTAAAAAAGATTTTATATATGCATCATACATTTTATATTTAAAAATATATCTCTAAGACATGCGAGGGTTTGGATGTTCAATCAGGTTCAACCCTTGACCCGACTTGAACCAAACCAAAAATCTATGTCTAATCACAATCAAAAAAATATTCAAACCTTTGATTATATAGATCAAGGTAGGCTCTGATATCACTGTTGGTTTTGATGGTGCAGTGAAAAGATTAGATATTTAAAATTTTTATTAAAAATATCTGATGCACCAAAAATCTTAATGCCCAGAAACTCTTGACTATATCAATTAAAGTACAATAAAATAAATTTAGATTAGAAGAATACCTATAATGCTAATCCAATTTTCATGAGGTATCTAAGTGTCCACCCTCCAATGGTGATCCACACAAAAATTAAACCAAGGACAGTGCTCCTTCTTCACCTTGCTTCAAGAGTTCTAGCTCCTAGAACTCTACCAGTCACCAATCGATCAGATCTTCCTCCAGACCTGAGTCTGAACCTTTCTAAACCATCCACTAGACTTGACCATCTTTTTCTAGACTCTTAAACCCTTAGAGCTATTAGGATTATGCTTGTCTTAAAAGAACAAGCCTTGTCCTAAAACCTAGAGTTGTAAGAGAGGGAGAGAGGGAGTGGATAGGGGATGTAAGAATTGAATGATCATCCCATCTGCTGTCCCCTATTTATAGCACTAGATGGGGTGCTAACAGAGAAGGCACATCTCATCTGGAAAGATTTATCAAGTCCTTGTGTCACTTATCTGAGAGTCCATAAACAGAAGGACTCTTAGGGGATGATACGTCGATTCCTGCCTTCTCATGCGCGCACACCCAGAACGAGATGCTTCTCATATCTCTTCACATATCAGATTAGCATGAAATTTTGCCACATAAATCTTTGTTTAAATAGAAAAGCTATCACCAAATGACACATTATTTGGATAAGAGTTCATATGTGAGAAGGACTCTTCACCGAAGAGACGTGCGAGCACTTTCTCCCTATTGCACGCACGCATGCCCAGAAAAGGGTGTGAAAAGCAACCTTTATTAATCTGATAATTTTTTAAATTTTTACCACATGATTAACACTTAAAATTAATCTTTATAACAAAAATTATTAGATAAAAAATTGCTTAAGACTCCCTAAACAGAAGGAGTCTTCGCATCCCTTCACACATCTAGAAAAAACTGTCGCACATGCAGCAAAGTTTCAAGCAATTTTTTTATGTATAATCTGATAGATTTTTTATATTTTAAAAGGTGTTCTAGGTGGCTCATCATTGAATCTACTTGTCATAAAAAATAAATACCCAAAATAGAAGGATTCTTAGTCCTTCTCCATGCCACAAATAAAGTGCGCATGCTTTCTGCATATTAGTGCCAAGAGTCCTTCTTAAGTTGGACTCTTAGTTATTTGGCATGTACATCAGATTACCTCTTTTTGGCTGCTTCCAGGTGGCTTGACCTGACCCAAATGCTCACCAAATTGGGCTAGTAAATGAACAAGGCATGAGACCAAATTGATCTCTAAAAGAGCTAGGGATTCCACACGTGCTAGCATGCTTACCAAAATCCTGATTGAATCCAAAATTCCAATCAACCTTTTTAAAAAGAGTCCTTGGCTAATTTTTATATGTGTATGACCCATTGGATTTCACATCTAGTTAGTAGCAGGTCTGGGTGTAGGTTGATCTAATTTAATTAGAATTTAATCTAACCGATTTAGGTCTAATCGAGCTAATCTGATTTCAGTAATTAGAACTCTTTCTAATTAGCATTCGAATTAAACTCTTTAATTCGATCAAAAATCTACAAGTCAAGATTGACATCTAGCAACATATCATGACTATCCAAAAGATGTAAAAATTTGATGAAAATATCAAATATGCCCTTCAGTGACAAGTTACTATGCAATACAATCCTTCGATCATTCCAGCACCCTGAATATGTTCATGAGGATGAAATCATATCAAACTCAAACACATATTCATATCGATTTTCAATTAATCAATGATGACTCCAATGAAGAAGCATTAGAAACTCTTTCTAATCTCCTTCCTACTTTTGGCCAAAAGATTTTTTCTGAGTCATCTATGAATAAGAATACATAGGATATGATTTTCTCTTACTAGGAGCACTCGATTCCATGTTGACTTACTCACAACCTTCGTACACACTCCTATCATATCCAGAACACCTAGTACATGTCTTAAAGCCATGCTTGAGTATGAACTAAAATATGGATTCATGTGCATAAGATTTCATGATGATCTCAGGCCTAAGGATCACTTGCACAACTCCACTTAGAGAACCATCTTTGACATGCAAGTAAGGCTTCCATAAGATGTTCTCTTTCATCAAGTCAATTCAGTAGACTCATTTTTCAAATGAGCATCCACATCCTTGTATTAGTATCCCACACAAGTGGCTAGTAAGATCTGCCACCCTCTCCATCAAGCATACATAGGATGTGCCAGTCTATCTGGAACATTGATCCCCGACTCAATGCTCCTACGATCAGGAATATTTAAGAATAGGGTTTTAGGTCTCACTAGCATAACCTATTCATGTCTCCTAAAACCATTATCCTAATCTTTGAGATTTATCATAATCTTAGACATAATAAGATGCAGCTAATATGATGAATCAATACCTCAAATAATAAATGTCATTACATGAGTTAGAAAAATTATAAAGAAAAGTCCCATCACAACACACTTATGATTGGCTTATAGGGCACTCTTCTTTCAGATGGATCATCATGGGGATGGTGACTGATCTGATTAGATCGATGCATTGATGGCTTCCTTCGAGATAGATAAGTCTCTAGTTTATATTTTAGAGATACTAAGCAAGAGTTGGATAGTTGTTAGAGAACATCAATACTGAGCATGATCAAACAAGAGATCACATGGATGTCTACTCACTCATCCGTGATTTTCTCAATATTGTAATGGTATGACTAGTTTTTGAAAGAAATATATCCTACAAGCCAATCGACTTATGTATATAAAGAATTTTTTTTGTAATCTTCCAGACTTATGTAAATGATATTTTATATTAATAAAAGATATTTTTTTTATTTCATCATGTGCTGCATCTTATATTTTTAATTGAGATCATGATGAATTTCATAGATCAGGATAATAATTTTAGGATCATGATGAGATCATACCTATGAGACCTAAAACCCTAAAATCTTGATCTAAAATATTCCTAATTAGAGGGACATCGAGTCGGAGATCGATGTTCCAGAAGAACTAGCACATCCTATGTATGCTTGGTAGAGAGGGTAGCTGATCTCATAAGCTACTTGTGTGAGACACTAATACAAAGATGTGGGTGCTCATTAGAGAATAAGTTTACTGAATTGATCTGACATGAGAAACATCTTATGAAATTTTAATGTCAAGAGATGCTTCTCTAGTGGGAGTTCTGTATGTGGTCCTTAGACCTGAGACCACCATGGTACCTTGTGCATATGAAATCATAGTTTTGGTTTATACTCATTCATGACTTAGTTATGTACGGGATATTCTAGATATGGTGGATTATGTATGGAGGTTATGAGTAGGTCAACATGGAATCGATCACTCCTAGTAAAAGGAGATCGCATCCTACTTGTTCCGATCGAGAGATGATTCAAGAAGACTTTGATCAAAGTAGAATAAAAATTAGAAAAGATTTTTAATATTTTATTAATTGAATCATCATCTTATGATCGAGAGAAATATGAATATAAAATTAGATTTGACTTGGTTTCATATCCATAATCATATTCGGGATGCTGGATGATCGAAAAATTGAATTGCACAGTAACTTGCCATTGAAGGATATTTTTGATATTTTTATCAAAAAATTTTACATCTTTCAGGTAGGAATGATACATTGCTAGACATCAATCATGTCTTATAGGTTTTCATGAATTAAAGAGTTTAATTCATGGGTCAATTAGAAAGGATTCTAATTTGACAACTTGGATATGCATCGGTTTAACCTAATTCGATTAGATGGACTCTAATCAATTCAGGCAACATAAATGCAGACCTACTACTGACTAGATGTAGAACTCAAAGAATCACACACATCAAAAAATTAGTCAAGGATTTTATTTAATTTAATCATGGGATATTAGATCCGGATTGGGTGCCTAATTGACAAACTAAAATTTTTTCATGATTTTAACATCATTTATCAAGAGTCCCAAGTTGGTAGGACTCTTGGTGTAAGGCGCCACATTGTTTGGTGCAAGAATTGTGCGCATCCAAGAAGTCCTTCTTCAAAGAGATTTTACTCTAAATTTCTATACCATTTTAATCCTTATTTGATGAGGTTTAATTCCTAATTTTATGAGATTTTAATAAGATTAAAATCTATGGCTTATGGGGCGTGGAAATCAGATCATGCATTTTCATTTTAGCGCAAGAGGACTTGTTACGTGTGAGAAGATTAGAGTCCTCATGGAAGGATCTAATCTTAATTTTTGATTCCAACTAACCTATTTCCTTTATCTTATTGCACACCATTTTTGAAGAATTTTAATGGGATTAAAATACCTAAATGGCATGGAGATAAAGTGGATAATGTTTGGCGCATGGTTTTGGCGCAAGGCAATTGTTCTTGGTGTGCAGATGGGCCAAGAGTCCTTCTGCATGTTAATCATCTTTTTGAGATAAGGATTAGAGGGCCAATATTTAATCTCCACCTTTGGTTGAGTGATTTGACCAAGTCAAAATACATTTGGAGGGCCAAGATGGGGTCTTGGTGGTGCCAATTCTAGAAGGCTGAAAATTCTTCGTAACTTTTCACGTATCAATTCTCTTCTAGGATTTTAAATTAAATCCAAGGCCTTAATCAGATTATGACATGGGATTTGGATGGTTAGGATCAGGTTTGACCTGGTCAAACAATCATAAGGAAGTTCGGTTATTGAAAAGAAGTCATATGATGCTTAAACGTCGTATGAATTCATAATGCGTAACAACAATCCTTCTGATTAAAGGATGTATTTGATACATCAATAACCAGATTCAAAGCTTTTACGAATAGATATATTAGCATCTATTCATATGTTATAAATACCCCTCCTTTGGTCTGGATAAAAATCAATCAAAAGTCCCATAAAGTTTCTTCCTCCCCTTGTTAAGACAAGGGATCTTCTTTAAGACAAAGTCTTTGACTTCAAGACAAGGAGTCTTCCATTAGGTCAAGGATTTAGAAAAATCTTTTTGAAAGGCTAAGAGAGGGGTTTAGGCTATTTAAGAAAGAATTGATGAAGGAGTACTGGGAATTGGTCCTAGCAAGGTAAGATAGTTCTCGAGAGGAGAATTTGATAAGGCAAGGTTCTACCGGAGCATTTCTTTGATCCTGATTTTGTGTGGATCACCTGTTGGAGGGCAAATATTTGGGCACCTCATGGAAAAGAAAGGATACCAGCTTCTTCCATTCTTCATCGACTTAAGGTTTCATTTCTAAACCTCACTTATAGGCATATATGTTTGATTGAATACACCAAGGGTGATCCTAAGATTTTAGATTTCGGATTTATCGGATTTTATAAAAATTTTGAAATCCAGTCTTTCGTTACGTGACCCAAAACCCAATAGTGGTATCAGAGCCTTCTTTGGTCAATTCAATCAGATGTGATATTTATTGATGATCAGATTTTGTTATTCATCATTCTGTAAGGTTGCCCTGGCATAGTGGTGGATGTTTTACTATGTGATAGATGGTTGTCCTAAAATGATGAAATAACAAATATTATGTTTTATACATAATATTTTATGATTCATTGATCATATGCTATATTCATGAGATGGTTATGTAGAACATATATGATATGTTAAAATTGAACTCTTAGTAGCCTAGTACTCGAATAGTTATAATCTGATTGTTTGAAGTATGTAGTTTATCATCTTTGTTATATGCTATATGCTTTTTTATTAGAATGTGCATGAGATCAGTCCAAGCTCTCGTAAAAATTATATTAAGTCAGTAATAATAACAACAATTAAGCTTGCCAATTCTTGAAACAATTAATCCTTTGGTGTCTAGGAGTGTTTTAAGTGCAGTGATTATTTAATTGATTTCGTTTGCTGGTCTGGCCAACTTTGTTGGTGTCTAGAAAACTAATGGTGGGACTCCCACCAAACTTATTTTTACAGTTTTCTGATCAATTGTATTAATTTGAATCTTGAATTTGGATTACTTAATATTAAAAAATACTACTAAGGGGATTTTCTTCATGCTAGATCAATATTATATCAAGAACCATAGCAGGTTTGTTGTGCAACCACAAGGCTTGCTGTAGGGACTGATATAATGTAGTCTTGATGCATACAAGATGCTTACGGCAATTTTGGATATACTGCTTTGTTGTGTTACCACAAGAGCAATTATATTCAATTTTGACTGTATAGAAATAAAGAGTCATACTTAACTAAAACATTATAATTTGTTGTGCAACCATAAGACTATTAATGTTTTAGAGGTCAGGATAGAGTTGAGAATTGCATGAGTTGCAATTGAAAAGAGTTTCCTACCTATGAACTTGTTAGGGTTTGTTGTGTAACCACAAGACTCTTACAAGAAATTAGGATCTCAACCCCACTTGGATAATTCTACAGTATCTCGTTCATCATAGTAAGGGCTATGGTGTCCGATAAAATAATGGAAGACACAATTGGATACAAGACCTTGTTTAATTATGCATGTCATCGTAAGTCGATCATTTATGTTCTATTCTTTATTTATTGTAGATTAAAAATGGTATTTTTATTATCACTGAGAGGCATCTTGGATGCCAATAAGTTGACCGATCCAAATTATGTTGACTGATTGAAAAATTTAAAAATTATACTCACACAAGAGAAGATCTCCTACATCCTTGACACCCCAGACCTGGGGCCGTTAGGAGATGATGCTACTGAGGATGAAGTAGCCACATACAAGATGTGGCAAAATGATTCTCTTACTATCAAATGCATCATACTTGCCTCTATGAGTAATAATCTACAGAGGCAGCATGAGAGCATGGATACTCACTCCATACTCTTCAATCTAAAAGAATTGTATGGAGAGTAGAGTAGAATTGTAAGGTATGAGATATCCAAGCAATTATTCCATGCTCGAATGACAGAAGGATCATCCATGCAAGACCATGTCCTTAAGGTCATAGACTTGATCATCAGATTGAGTCAGTTAGATTTTATGATGGATGGAGAATTAAGTCAGAATTTGATCCTGCAATCACTCCCAAAATTATTTTCTCAGTTTGTGGTCAATTTCCATATGAACAAACTGAGTTCTTCATTGCTTGAGCTGTTGAATATGCTCAAAATAATAGAGAGCCATATTAAAAAGGATAAGGCTCCAGTTCTTCTTATGGGTAAGACCTCTAAGAAGAAATCAGGCATGAAGGGTTCAAAAAAGAAGCTGAACCCTAAAGGTGGTGTCATGAAAAGAAAGAAGAGAAAGAAAGCTTCTGAGAAGGGTACTTGCTTTCACTGTGGCAAGGCAGGACATTGAAAAAGGAACTGCAAGGTTTACCTTGCATCTGTAAAGACTGGTGCAAGCAATGCACCAAAAGGTATGTATGAGATACATACAATTCTATCATTAAGTTTTCTTAATTCAGACTCTTGGATATTGGATACCACTTGCAGTTCTCATATATGCAAGTTATTACTGGGGCTACAGAATCTTAGAGTTTTGAAGGAGGGTGACTTCGAGCTCTACGATGTTGGAGGAGAGTCCATTCAAGCAGAAACTGTGGGAACTTATATATTGAAGTTACCTTCTGGGAAGATCTTAGAGTTGGAAAATTGTTATTATATACCTAAGATTATTAGAAATATTATTTCTGTATCGTTATTATTACAACGAGATTTTGAAATAAATGGAAAGGACACTAGATACTCTATTTCTTTTTCTAATGAGCATATCTATGATGGCATTGTTAATAATGGTCTTCTGATTCTTTCTCTTAATGATAATATTTTTTATATTGATGAAAATAAGAAACGTAAGAGAGAATACATAAATAATACTTTACTTTGGTATTACCGACTTGGTCACATTAGTGAGATAAGAATTAACAAGTTATACAAAGAAGAATTCTTTGAACCTTATGATTATGAATTATTAGGGACTTGTGAACTTGTCTTATGGAAAAAATGACTAAAACTTCATTTAGTGGACATAGAGAAAGGGCAAATGATTTATTAGGACTTGTACATACAAATGTATGTGGTCCCATGACAACTAAAGCCAAAAGAGGATACTCTTATTTTATAACATTCACTGATGATTTATCTAGATTTGGATATGTGTATCTTATGAAACACAAATCCGAAGCTTTTAATAAATTTAAAGAGTATCAAAGTATGGTTGAAAAACAAACTGAAAAGTATATTAAAATCTTTCGATCAGATCGAGAAGGAGAATATCTTTCTAGTGAATTCTTGAACCATCTTAAGGAAAAGAAAATTCTCTCTGAATAGACCCCTCCTTGTATACCACAGTTGAATGGTGTAGGTAAAAGGAGGAATCGTACTTTATTAGATATGGTGCGGTCCATGATGTGTCTTACAGATTTATCTATTTTCTTCTGGGGGTATGCCCTAGAAACTGCCATATATATTTTAAATAAGGTACCTTCAAAATCTGTGCCTAGCACTCCATATGAGTTATGGAGAGGTAAGAAGCCTAATCTTAAGTATCTTAAGATATGGGGCTGTCCAGCATATGTCAAAAAAAATTTTGAACATAAGTTAAGTGCTAGGGTAGATAAATGTCTATTTATAGGATATCCTAAAGAGAGTATGGGATACCTCTTTTACCGTCTTACTGAACAAAAGATATTTATCAGTAGACATACTACTTTCATGGAAAAAAAATTTATCCTAGAAAGAAGTGGTGGGAGAAATATTGAACTTGAAGAAGTTCAAAGTGAAGTACAAAATATTTTTCAACCAAAAGTACCTATTAATAAGGTACAATCATAAGTTACACCTCCTCTCCGTAGGTCAGATAGAGTGCAAAATGCACCTTTAAGGTATGGATTTGTTATTAAGAATAATGAAGCCCACATCATGAAAAATGATGAACCTCTGACCTATATGGAAGCTGTCATGAGTAGGGACTCAGACAAATGGCAAGAGGCTATGAAATTTAAAATAGATTTTATGTACACCAACCAAATATGGACTTTGATTGATCCACCAGAGGGTGTTACCCCTATTGGGTGTAAATGGGTCTATAAGAAAAAGATTGGAGTAGATGACCAAGTAGAAACCTACAAAGTCAGATTGGTGGCTAAGATTTTTAGGCAAAAATAGGGCATCGATTATGATGAAATATTTTTACCTGTTGCCATGGTCAAATCAATTTGGATTATGCTTGCTATAGTTGCATACCATGATTATAAAATCTGATAAATGGATATAAAGACTACCTTTCTTAATAGTTATCTTGAAGAAGAAGTCTATATGTCCCAACCAGAAGGATTTGTCTCAAGTGGGAGACCAAATCAAGTATGTAAGCTTAAGAAATCTATTTATAGATTAAAGCAGGCCTCAAGGAGCTAAAACATCCATTTTGATGTAACAGTCAGAGAATATGGCTTCATCAAAAATGTGGATGAACCTTGTGTATATAAGAAGACTAGTGGGAGTGCCATTGTCTTCTTAGTTTTGTATGTGGATGACATACTTCTCATTGAGAATGATATCTCAATGTTACAATCGATCAAGTTATGGCTATCATCTAAGTTTTCTATGAAAGACTTGGGTGAAGTATCCTTTATATTTGGTATAAAGATCTATAGGGATAGATCTAAAAGGATGCTAGGCTTATCCCAGTCAAGGTACATAGATCTTGTGCTGAAAAGGTTCAGCATGGATGGGAGTAAGAGAGGTTACTTACCCATGAGTCAAGGCATACATCTCTCTAAGAAAATATCTCCTAAAATATCTAAAGAGAGGAAAAGAATGAGTTCTGTTCCCTATGCTTCGGCAGTAGGATCAACCATGTATGTAATGCTATGTACCAGGTCTGATGTTGCATGTGCCTTAGGCATTGCTAGTCATTTTCAGACTGATCCAGGAGAGGATCATTAGAAAATAGTAAAGAATATTCTTAAGTATTTGAGAAGAACTAAGGATATTATTGGTGCAGAATTCCGTCAATGCCAGAGAAGCTGGAGTCGAGGAGATCACAGCCGCCGTCGGGACCTACAAGGGAAGTCTAAACCGGAGTTGAGGGTGCTCCGACAAGACCCTCCGATGCTCAAGTCAGTACTCTGCTTCAACAGAAATGGAGCACTCTAATGGAATTTTAGCAGAGTTTAGAGATAGTGCTTAGAGCTTACCGGATAACGTATCTGGGGGGTATGTTTTATAAATGGGAGAGCGTAACCGATTGACAGCGATGTCCGTAACTGCCTGGTAGTGGGCCGTTCGGGGCCACATGGAGTTTGTTACAGAGAGTAGTGGTGTCCGTTATCGCGACTTGCCGGAGAGTGGTGGAGCCATGTGGAGTTTGTTACAGAGAGTGGAGTGGTGTCCGTTGTCACAACTTGCTGGGAAGTTCGGGCCGAATGGCTGAAGCTCGGTTTGGATGTCTGGTGGAGCGGAATAGCTCTCTGTCTCAGCAATCTAAGAGAAGCTCGGATGTTTCGAGGTTGCTGACGGGTTAACTGTTGTTGGGTGCCTTAGGCGTTGATGCTGCAAACAGAAATCATCTGCTGTAGAAGCCTAGACGGAAATATTTTGTTGGAGAAATCTGACTGGAGTCTGATTGCTAGAGAAATTCGTCTGGAATTTGTCTGATGTAGAAGCTTGTCTGAAGACTGTCCGCTGGAGAGGTCCGGTTGCATGAGGAATCTGACAGAAGGTCGATCGATAGCGAAATTTGGAAGGCGCTATAGAAGGTTGACCGATAGAAGATTCTGGAAGATGTTGTGGAAGTTTGTCCACTGGAGGAGTCTGGAGGACATGTGGAAGGTCGACCGCTGGAGGGGTCCGGAGAAAATTTATCCATTGGAGGGGTCTGGTTGGCACTGTTGAAGTCCGATTGGCACTGTTGAAGGTTGATGGCTGGAGAGGTATGGAAGACACCGGAGACATCGGTCACTATAGAAATTCTACTGCTGGAGACTGTCTGTTGTAGAAGTTCATCTGGAATCCATCCGCTGTAGAAGTTCGGATGGAGTCTGGAAGGAGGCCGCTTACTGTAGAAGCTCAAATGGAGACTGGTTGCCGTAGAAGCTCGGATGGAGACTGCTTATTATAGAAGCTCAGATGAAGTCCACTTACCACAGAAACTCGGATGAAGTCTGCTTGCAATAGAAATTTGGATGGAATTCGCTTACTATAGAAGCTCGGATGAAATTTGAAAGGCGGTCAACCACCGTAGAAACTTGGATGGAGTCTGGTTACTGTAGAAGTCCTGCTATTGGAGAAGCCCAGACATTGATGAAGTCTGAAAGAGGCTCGGAGTAAAGTCGATCGTGATAGGAGGAAGTCTGGAAGAGATTCGGAGAGTAGTCGATCACTGTAGAAAATTGGCTGATAGTGAAGCCCAGAGAGCATTTGGAACAGTCCAATAGACGACTGAAGGAGCTCATTATTGGAGAAGTCCAGAGGGTACGGTAGGAGTTCATCCGTTGGAGGAATCTGGAGGACACTGTGGAAGGTCGACTGCTGGAGGAGTCCGAATGGTACTGTAGAATCTCGGACGGTCGGGGGAGTTCAGAATGATGTCGCACAAGGTCGGAAGTCGGAAGAGTCTTAGGAGCGTTGGCCTCTTACGAACTTCGGCTAAGTTATTTTATACCCAACACTAGTCCCCTACTTTCGAGTTCGGGTTTCGAATGAAAGAAGTACAGAAAATTTTCACAGCCGAAGTTGCCCCCTTTGATTTTCATACTCGATTATTTCCAGATATTTTAGCGTTTGGCACGTCGGTGCTGGAGTATATTCTTGCTCTGAGTTGTCGGTTACCAAGCTTCTCTTATCTTTTGTCTTATTCAATGTCGACGTTGTTTGAAGGTTCCTGGTCATCGCCGTGTAGATTCGTCCTTTTTGTTCATGATCGAAGATCTTTTCGAGGCCATTCGAATTTGACGCTTTTCCCCAGTGTTCGAGCTTGGAGTCTGAACTTCTCGTTACTTTGAGGAAGTTTATTTTCTCCTGCTAGTGTTGGATTTTTCTTAGAGACTGAGGATTTTTGACAAGAGTTTTCTTCCTCGTTGAGACAAGGTCCCTTGTGTCTTAGATGTAGTTCATTTTTTTCCTTATCTCTGGCGTAGCTCGTCGCTTTTTCTTTTTCTCTCTCTTTTTTTTTTAATGTTTGGGTGAGGGTTTTTCCTCTACTCCAAATGGGATTGTAGGGGTGTAGAGGAGCCATTGAGGAGGCTTTTCCCTCATCCGGTCTTAGACGATCAGGTCTTCATTTGTGTCAGGACGAGGTTCTCCTCCTGTTTTCGACACAGTCAATTTCAGCTCATGTTAGGATGAGATTTTTCTCCTGTTCCTAATAGGGCTGTGGGGGCACATAAGGGCCATTGCAAGGGCCTCTCCCCCATCTGGTCTCTTAATAATTGGGTCTTCGACTATGCTCATGTTAGGATGAGGTTCTCCTCCTGTTCCTAACATGGCTGTGGGGGTGCATAACGGCCATTGTGAGGGCTCTCCCCCTATCCGATCTCTTAATAACTGGGTCTTCGACTTTGCTCATGTTAGGATGAGGTTCTCCTCCTGTTCCTAACATGGCTGTGGGGGTGCATAAGGGCCGTTACGAGGGCCTCTCCCCCCATCCGGTCTCTAAATAATCGGATCTTCGACTTTGCTCATGTTTGGATGAGGTTCTCCTCCTGTTCCTACCATGATTGTGGGGGCGCATAAGGGCCGTTGCGAGGGCCTCTCCCCCCATCCGGTCTCTTAATAACCGAGTCTTCGACTTTGCTCATGTTAGGATGAGGTTCTCCTCCTGTTCCTAACATGGCTGTGGGGGTGCATAAGGGCCGTTGCGAGGGCCTCTCCCCCCATCCGCTCTCTTAATAATCGGGTCTTCGACTTTGCTCATGTTAGGATGAGGTTCTCTGCCTGTTCCTAACATGGCTGTGGGGGCGCATAAGGGCCGTTGCGAGGGCCTCTCCCCCCATCCGTTCTCTAAATAATCGGGCCTTCATTTGTGTCAGGACGAGGTTCTCCTCTTGTTCCTGACACGCTTAGTTTCGATTATCTGAAGGAGCTACTCCCTGTCGTTATAAGCTCATGCCAAAATAAAAGATATGCGAATATGAAACTTTTATTTAAGGCAAAGTTATCAGTAATACATTCGTAAATTTTTTGAATTCCATGGTCGCGGAAGGTCCGCTCCTCCGAGCTCTTTTAGATAGTATGTTCCAGGCCGGACTACCTCCCTGACTTCATACAGGCCTTCCCAGTTTGGGGCAAGTTTCCCTTGGTTCTGAGGTTGTGAAACAGTGGCTAGCCGAAGTACTAAGTCCCTCACTCTGAAGGCTTTGCTCTTAACCCGGGAGTTGTATGCTTAAAGCTTAGAGGAGAACGTATCTGGGGGGTCTCTTTTATAGATGGGAGAATGTAACCGATTGACAGCGACGTCCGTAACTGCCTGGTAGTGGGCTGTTCGGGGCCATGTGGAGTTTGTTACGGAGAGTAGTGGTGTCCGTAACTGCCTGGTAGTGGGCTGTTTGGGGCCACGTGGAGTTTGTTATGGAGAGTAGTGGTGTCCGTTGTCGTGACTTACCGGAGAGTTCGGGCCGGACGGCTGAAGCTCGGTTGGGACGTCTGGTGGAGCGAAATAGCTCTCTGTCTCAGCAAGATCCGCCAGCTCCGGCCTCATCTCAATTTTTCAGGCTCCTCCTCCTCCGACAATGGCAGTCGGCATGGAGCAGTTCAACTTGCTGGTTTAGTAGGTCAAGGGCCTCATCGAAGCGGTGCAGGCCATGCAGCAACAGCCGCAGGCATCTGTGCGGCTGAAAAGAGCATCATCGGAGTTCCAGAATCTGATGATCGGGTGGCCCACTTGGGCCAGTCGCCCTATATCCCCTGGAAAGGGGAAGCAGAGGGCGGAAAGCCCTCTGTCTGATCATGATTCCACCCCCGGAGGGTCCCTACATCCATTCTGTTAGAAGATCCTCAAGACTCGTGATCGAGAGGATCTCCTGGATCAAAGGTTCCAAGAGATGAACCGGCAGATCGAAGAGCTCTGCCATGCTCCCCCTACTTACGGTGAGGATATCTGTACTGACCCTCCTTTTTCTCAAAGGATAATGCAGGAACCGATCCCGTCGAACTTCAAGCTCCCCCAATTTGAGAGCTACGACGGGACCTCAGATCCGGTTGACCACCTGAAGGCCTTCCAGACAATGATGCTGCTCCATGGCACGCCAGATGACATCCTGTGCCAAGCTTTCCCATCTACCTTGAAGGGAGCAGTAAGAAATTGGTACTCGATATTGAAGTCGGGTACTATCTTCTCCTTTGATCAAATGAGCCATCAGTTTGTGGCTCATTTCGTCAACAGCCGACGTCCCCAGAGAGGTTCGAAGTCCTCATCAACATCAAGCAAAAGGTGGGAGAATCTATCCGAACTTATGTCAACCATTTTAACGCCGCCGCATTGGAGGTCGGAACTTGGACCAATCAGTTGCAATGGCCGCCTTGAAGAGCGGTCTTCAAAAGAATGACCTTCTATTTTTTTGAAAAAGAAATATCCCAGGGACTTCGTGATTTGCTGGCTCGGCCGAAGGATATGCCCAGCAGAGGAAGCCTTCAAGCTGAAGGATGGGGAGGCCGCGAAGGAGCGGCAGGCGGGCGACTCCAGCAAGCCCACAGCTGAAAAAGGGCTGAGTGAAGCTCGATCATGTTCTCAAACTCCCCCCGAACACAAGCATATCCGAACTCCCCCCGAGCTCATAGACACAGAAGTCCGACCCGCAGAGTTCGGCAAAGCTCTCCCCCAGAAAGATTCCACAGCTACGCCCCTCTCAATGCTCCAAAAACTCAAGTGCTGATGGAGATCAGGGAGCAGCTGTCAAGGCCAGAAAGGATGCGCACACACCCCGAGAAGCACAACCCTAACAAGTTCTGCCTCTATCATCGTTACCACGGCCATGACACAGAGGAGTGTATTCAGCTTCGAGACGAGATCAAGGAGCTCATCAGACGAGGTCGGCTTAACAAATTCATCCGACGCCGGCCTGAAGGTAGGAAAGATCGACCGAGGGCCCTACCACAATCAGAGCCGCCAAGGAAGGAAGAGCAGCCTGAAGATCGGCCTCCAATTGGGATCATCAACACCATCTCTGGAGGACCCCAGTGGGGAGCAGCCAGTGGATCGGCCAGACCGCCCAAGCGGCAGAGGACTGAAGAATCTATAACCTTTACTGAAGAAGATGCCCAGGAGATTCAATTCCCCATAATGATGCGATTGTAGTCTCTTTAAATATTGCTGACTATGATGTACGCCGTATTCTTGTTAATAATGAAAGCTCGATCGATATTTTATTTTACGATGCATTCTCAAAAATATCCATTCCGGATGATCGATTAGGGCCGATAAGCACCCCATTGGTAGGGTTCACTGGCGATGCTGTGCCAGTGGAAGGAGTAATAACTTTGATCGTAGTTGCAGGTCGGTGTCCGAAACAATCTAGAGCGCAAGTGGATTTTCTGGTAGTAAGGGCACCGTCTGCCTACAACGCAATACTCAGCCGACCTGGTCTCAATGCCCTCCAAGCTGTGGTATCGACCTACCATTTGAAATTAAAATTTTCTACAAGCCAAGGGGTCAGAGAGGTCAGAGGAGATCAAGTCCTAGCAAGACACTGCTATAACATAGCCTTACAAAGAAATGGTCAGTCTGACCCCTGTCTGGTTGATGGATTAGACACCCATGATGACCTTACTGAAGAATGGGGTGAGCCAATTGAAGATCTTGTCTCAATTCCTTTGAACGATGGGAATGAAGAGCACATGGTGAAGATCGGCTCCAACCTGGGAGAAGAGGTACGGACACAGCTCATCAATTTACTACAAAAGAATGTGGATATTTTGGCTTGGGTTCCGACGGACATGCCGAGGATTGATGCGGAAGTCATGGAACACCGTCTAGCTGTTGATTCCAAACATCGGCCGATGAGGGAAAAAATCTGAGGTCATGCATCGGAAAGGCAGAAGTAGCTGAGAAAGTTGATAAACTCCTGAAAGCTGGGTTCATCAGAGAAGTCAACTATTCGAACTGGATCTCCAATGTGGTTCTCGTCAAAAAGGCGAACGGCAAGTGGAGAATGTGTATAGACTTCAAAAAGCTGAA
Source organism: Elaeis guineensis (assembly GCF_000442705.2). Taxonomy (NCBI): domain Eukaryota; kingdom Viridiplantae; phylum Streptophyta; class Magnoliopsida; order Arecales; family Arecaceae; genus Elaeis; species Elaeis guineensis. Next base: position 38,875,153 of record NC_026003.2, on the reverse strand, counting down.
CAAAGTCTACCCGAAGGACAGTTACCCTCTGCCCAGAATTGACCAATTAGTGGATGCAACCTCGGGCTACGAGCTTCTCACTTTTATGGATGCATTTTTTGGCTACAATCAAATTAGGATGGCACCAGAGGATAAAGAAAAAACTATTTTTATCACTGACCGTGGTCTTTACTATTACAGGGTCATGCCTTTTGGCCTCAAAAATGCAGGGGCGACCTATCAACGACTGGTGAACAAGATCTTCAAAGAGTAGATCGGCCGCAACATGGAGGTCTACGTGGATGACATGCTTGTAAAAAGCAAATCCTTAATGAACCACGTTGCCGACCTTGAAAAGACCTTCAGCACCCTCCGAAAATACAAGATGAAGTTGAACCCAACCAAGTGCGCTTTTGGAGTAACCTCAGAAAAATTCTTGGGCTTTATGGTATCGGGGTGCAGGATCGAAGCAAACCCGAAAAAGATTCGTGCCATCCAAAAAATGACTGCCCCGAAGTCAATAAAGAAAGTTCAGTGCCTTACTGGGAGAGTAGCAGCTCTAAATCACTTCGTCTCAAGGTCGGCCGAACGGTGCCTACCTTTCTTTTAGACTCTCAAGCAGCCAAAGAACTTCTGTTGGACCATTGAATGTCAGCAAGCATTCGAAGAATTGAAGAACTATCTCGGCTCACCTCCACTATTGGCAAAGCCCGAACCTAGAAAGGAGTTGTTCCTGTACCTAGCGGTCTCCCCTATGGCTCTTGCAGCAGTTCTGGTTAAGGAAGAAGAAAAATTCAACGATCGATCTACTACATAAGTCGAGTATTGAGAGATGTCGAAATCAGGTACTAAGTTAGAGAAACTAACTTATGCCCTGTTGATTGCAGCCCGAAGGCTCCGACCTTACTTTCAAGGGCACACCATAACACTGCTCACCGACCAGCCGATTAAGGCAGTTTTGCATCGAGCAGATGCTTTCGGAAGGATAGCGAAATGGGCAGTCGAGCTCATGAAATTTGATATCAACTATCGACCTCGATCGACGATAAAAGCTCAGATATTAGCAGACTTCATAGTGGAATGCACTATCCCAGAAGAAGCCAAACTTGAACGAGGTGAAGCTGACAACCCAGGGCTCCAGCCGAACTCCCCTGAGGAAAGAACAGATCTCCCTGATGATTTTTGGGCCCTCTATGTGGACGGTTCCTCCAACATGTCAGGCACAGGCGCGGGCCTGATCTTGATCAATCCGAAAGGAATTATCGTGGAGTACGCACTGCACTTCGAATTCTCTGTGATAAATAACGGAGCAAAATATGAAGCTCTGATTGCAGGACTGAAGATCGTCAAAGAATTAGAAGTAGATCGGCTCCAAGTCTACATTGACTCCCAATTGGTGGTGGGACAAATCAATGAAAATTATGAAGCTCGAGAGGATAGTATGGTCAAGTATCTCGAAAAGATAAAAGAGATCATCCCTGCCTTTGGCAGCTTTGACATCAAACAGATTCCAAGAGCAGAAAATACCAGGGCCGATCTTCTCTCCAAGTTGGCTACACTGGCTCTGACTGAACTACCCAAGGAATTCCTCTTCAAGTTCTAAAATGTCCAAGTACGAAAGAACCGCAGCTTGTAATGGAGATCAGCCATGAACCCAGCTGGATTGACCCACTGGTTGCATACCTCAAAGACAGGGTTCTTCCTCATGATGCAAAAGAAGCTCGGAAGCTTAGAAATCAGACCTCCGATATATCCTTTATGAGGGCAAGCTGTACAAGAGGTCGTACTCTTTACCCCTCCTGAAATATCTCCGACCTTCTGAAGCCGACTTTGCCTTGTGGGAGGTACATGAAGGAGTCTGCGGAAGTCACCTGGAGGCCAGATCTTTATCCCACGAACTGCTCCGACAAGATTACTACTGGCCTACAATGTACCACGACTCCATTGAATATGTCAGAAAGTATGATCGGTGTCAGAGATATGCGAATATCCAAAGACAGCCTACCTCCGAACTTACACCCTTGAGTGTCCCATGGCCGTTTGTACAATGGGGGATGGATATCCTTGGATCTTTTCCCATGACGTTCGGGCAGCGAAAGTTCCTCCTGGTGGCAATTGACTACTTCACCAAGTGGGTCGAAGCCGAACCTTTGGCGAAAATCATAGAAGCTAAAGTGCAGGACTTCGTCTGGAAGTCAATCGTTTGTAGGTTCGGCTTACCTAGAACTCTCATTACTGATAATGGGCGATAATTTGCAGGAGCAAGGTTTGCTGAATTTTGTGAGGACTTAAACATCTCCCATAACTTCATGTCAGTAACCCATCCGCAGGCAAACGACGAAGCCGAGGTGACAAACAGGACTCTGTTGCAATGAATCAAGGCGAGACTTGAACAAGCAAAGGAAACTTGGGCAAACGAGCTTTATCATGTGTTATGGGCATACCGAACTACCCAAAGACTGCCCACGGGGGAGACCCCCTTTCCCTTAGCCTTCGAAATAGAAGCCATTATCCCGACTGAACTCAAGCTTCCGCTAGCGCGAGTCGTGGCATTCGACGAGCAGCGCAACTCACAGATCTCAAGGCCAACCTCGACTTGTTAGAAGAAAAGCGGGAGACAGCTCAAGTTCGGATGGCAGCCTACAAGCAGAAAGCAGCCCGCTACTGCAACTCCCGGATCAAGAGCAAAGCCTTCAGAGCGAGGGACTCAGTACTTCGACGAGCCACTGTTTCACAACCTTAGAACCAAAGGAAACTTGCCCCAAACTGAGAAAGCCCGTATGAAGTCAGGGAGGTAGTCTGGCCCGAATATACTATCTAAAAGAGCTTGGAGGTGCGGACCTTCCGCGACCATGGAATTCAAAAAATTTATGAATGTATTACCGATAACTTTGCTTTAAATAAAAGTTTCATATTCGTATATCTTTTCTTTTGGCATGAGCTTATAACGACAGGGAGTAGATCCTTCAGACAATTGAAACTAAGCATGTCAGGAACAAGAAGAGAACCTCATCCCAACACAAACGAAGGTCCGATTATTTAGAGATCGGATGGGGCGAGAGGCCCTCACAACGGCCCTTATGTACCCCCACAGTCATGTTAGGAACAGGAGGAGAACCTCATCCTAACATGAGCAAAGTCGAAGATCCGATTATTAAGAGACTGGATGGGGGGAGAGACCCTCGCAACGGCCCTTATGCGCCCCCACAGCCATGTTAGGAATAGGAGGAGAACCTCGTTCTAACATGAGCAAAATCAAAGACCCGATTATTAAGAGACCGGATGGGGGGAGAGGCCCTCGCAATGGCCCTTATGTGCCCCCACAGCCCTGTTAGGAATAGGAGGAAAACCTCATCCTAACATGAGCAGAAATTGACTGTATCGGAACAGGAGGAGAACCTCATCCTAACACAAACGAAGGCTCGATTATTTAGAGACCGGATGGGGGGAGAGGCCCTCGCAATGGCCCTTATGTGCCCCACAGCCATGTTAGGAACAAGAGGAGAACCTCGTCCTAACATGAGCGAAAATGAAGGCCTGATTATTTAGAGACCGGATGGAGGGAGAGGCCCTCGCAACGGTCCTTATGTGCCCCCATAGCCATGTTAGGAACAAGAGGAGAACCTCGTCCTAACATGAGCAAAGTCGAAGATCCGATTATTAAGAGATCGGATGGGGGGAGAGGCCCTCGCAACGGCCCTTATGCACTCCCACAGTCATGTTAGGAACAGGAGGAGAACCTCATCCTAACATGAGCAAAGTCGAAGACCGATTATTAAGAGATCGGATGGGGGAGAGGCCCTCACAACGGTCTTTATATGCCCCCACAGCCCTGTTAGGAACAGAGGAAAACCTCATCCTAACATGAGCTGAAATTGATTGTGTCGGGAACAGGAAGAGAACCTCATCCTGACACAAACGAAGATCTGGTCGTTTAAGACCGAATGAGGGGAAAAGCCTCCTCAACGGCTCTTCTACACCCCTACAACCCCATTAGGAGCAGAGAGAAAACCCTCGCCCAAACGTAAAAAAAAAAAAGGGGAGTGAAAAAGGGAAAGCGACGAGCTATGCCAGAGATAAGGGAAAAACGAACTACATCTAAGACACAAGGGACCTCGTCTCAACGAGGAAGAAAACTCTTGTCAAAAATCCTTAGTCTCTAAGGGGAAACCCAACACTAGCAAGAGAAAATAGACTTCCTCAAAGTAACGAGAAGTTCAGGCCCCAAGCTCGAACATCAGGGAAAAGCATCAAATTTGAATGGCCTCAAAAAGACCTTCGGTCATGAACAAAAAGGGCAAATCAATGCGGCGATGATCAGGAACCTTCAAACAATGTCGACAATGAATAAGACAAAAGATAAGAGAAGCTCGGTAAATGATAACTCAGAGCAAGAATAGACTCCAGCACTGGCGCGCAAATGCCAAAATATCTGAAAACAATCAAGTATGGAAATCAAGGGGGGCAACTTCAGCTGTAAAAATTTTTCTGTACTTCTTTCATTCGAAACCCGAACTCAGAAGTAGAGGGACTAGTGTTGGGAATAAAATAACTCCAGCCAAAGTTTGTAAGAGGCCAACCCTCCCAGGACTCTTTCGGCTTCCGACCTTGTGCGGCGTCTTTCTAAACTCCCTCGACCGTCCGAGCTTCCACAGTACCATCCGAACTCCTCCAGCAGTCGACCTTCCACAGTGTCCTCCAAATTCCTCCAACGGACGAACTCCTATCGTACCCTCCGGACTTCTTCAATAATGAGCTCCTTCAGTCGTCTATCGGGCTGCTCCAAATGCTCTCTGGGCTTCACTATCAGTCAATTTTCTACAGTGATCGACTACTCTCCGAATCTCTTTCAGACTTCCTCCTATCACGATCGACTTTACTCCGAGCCTCTTTCGAACTTCGTCAATGCTTGGGCTTCTCCAGTAGCAAGACTTCTACAGTAACCAGACTCCATCCAAGTTTCTACGATGGTCGATCGCCTTCCGAATTTCATCTGAGCTTCTACAGTAAGCGAATTCCATCCAAACTTCTATTGCAAGCGGACATCATCCGAGTTTCTACGATAAGTGGACTTTGTTCGAGCTTCTACAATAAGCGGTCTCCATCTGGACTTCCATGGCAACCGGTCTCCATCCGAGCTTCTACAGTAAGCGGCCTCCTTTCGGACTCCTATAAGAATTGGACTCCGTCCGAACTTCTATAGTGGATGGATTCCGGATGAACTTCCATAATGCCTTCTGAATTTTGCTATCGATTGACCTTCTACCGGATTCCTCATGCAACCGGACCTCTCCAGCGGACAGTCTTCAGACAAGCTTCTACATCAGATAAATTTCAGACGGACTTCTCCAGCAATCGGACTCTAGCCAGATTTCTCCAACAGAAAGTTTCCGTCCAGGCTTCTACAGCAGATAACTTCTGTCTGCAGCATCAACGCCTAAGGCACCCAACAACAGCTAACCCATCCGCAACCTTGGAAACATCCGAGCTTCTCTTAGATTGCTGAGACAGAGAGCTATTCTGCTCCACCAGACGTTCCAACCGAGCTTCAGCCATCCGCCCAAACTCCCCGGCAAGTTGCGACAACGGACACCACTACTCTCCGTAACAAACTCCACGTGGCCCCGAACGGCCCACTACCAAGCAGTTACGGACACCACTACTCTCCGTAACAAACTCCATGTTGCCCCGAACGGCCCACTACCAGACAGTTATGGATGTCGCTGTCAATCGGTTACGCTCTCTCGTCTATAAAAGAGACCCCCCAGAGATGTTCTCCTCTAAGCTCTAAGCATACAACTCTCGGGTCAAGAGCAAAGCCTTCAGAGTGGAGGACTTAGTACTTCGACGAGCCGCTATTTCACAACCTCAGAACCAAGAAAAACTTGCCCCAAACTGGGAAGGCTCATATGAAGTCAGGGAGGTAGTCCGGCATGGAACATACTATCTAAAAGATCTCGAGGAGCAGACCTTCCGTGACCATGGAATTCAAAAAATTTATGAATGTATTACCGATAACTTTGCCTTAAATAAAAGTTTCATATTCGCATATCTTTTCTTTTGACATGAGCTTATAACGACAGAGAGTAGCTCCTTCAGACAATCGAAACTAAGCATGTCAGGAACAAGAGGAGAACCTCATCCCGACACAAATGAAGGCCCAGTTATTTAGAGATCGGATGGGGGGAGAGGCCCTCGCAACGGCCTTTATGCACCCCCACAACCATGTTAGGAATAGGAGGAGAACCTCATCCTAACATGAGCAAAGTCGAAGATCTGGTTATTAAGAGATCGGATAAGGGGAGAGGCCCTCGCAACGGTCCTTATACGCCCCCACAGCCATGTTGGGAACAGGAGGAGAACCTCATCCTAACATGAGCAAAGTCGAAGATCCGATTATTAAGAGATCGGATGGGGGGAGAGGCCCTCGCAACGGCCTTTATGCACCCCCACTGCCAAGTTAGGAATAGGAGGAGAACCTTGTCCTAACATGAGCAAAGTCGAAGATCCGATTATTTAGAGACCGGATGGGGGGAGAGGCCCTGCAATGGCCCTTATGCACCCCCACACCATGTTAGAAATAGAGGAGAACCTCATCCTAACTTGAGCAAAGTCGAAGACCCGATTATTAAGAGACCGGATGGAGGGAGAGGTCCTCGCAACGGCCCTTATGTACCCCCACAGCCATGTTAGGAACAGGAGGAAAACTTCATCCTAACATGAGCAAAGTCGAAGACCGATTATTAAGAGACTGGATGGGAGGAGAGGCCCTCGCAACAGCCCTTATGTGCCCCCACAGCCTGTTAGGAATGGGAGAAAAACCTCATCCTAACATGAGCTGAAATTGACTGTGTCGGGAACAGGAGGAGAACCTCATCCTGACACAAACGAAGATCTGGTCGTTTAAGATCGGATGAGGGGAAAAGCCTCCTCAACGGCTCCTCTACACCCTACAACCCCATTTGGAGCAGAGGAAAAACCCTCGCCCAAACGTAAAAAAAAAAGGGGGGAGAGAAAAAGGGAAAGCGACGAGCTATGCCAGAGATAAGAAAAAAAATGAACTACATCTAAGACACAAGGGACCTCGTCTCAACGAGAAAGAAAACTCTTGTCAAAAATCCTCAATGTCTAAGGGGGAATTCAACACTAGCAAGAGAAAATAAACTTCATCAAAGTAATGAGAAGTTCAGCCCCAAGCTCGAACATCGAGAAAAAGTGTCAAATTCGAATGGCCTCGAGAAGACCTTCGATCATGAACAAAAAGGGCGAATCAACAGACGATGATTAGAAATCTTCAAACAATGTCGACATCGAATAAAATAAAAGACAAGAGAAGCTCGGTAAACGACAACTCAGAGTAAGAATAGACTCCAGCACCGATGCACCAAACGCCAAAAATCTAGAAACAATCGAGTACGAAAATCAAGAGGGGCAACTTTGACTGTGAAAATTTTCTGTACTTCCTTCATTCGAAATTCGAACTCGAAAGTAAGAGGACTAGTGTTAGGTATAAAATAACCCCAGTCGAAGTTCTAAGAGGCCAACCCTCCCAGGACTCTTTTGGCTTCCGACCTTGTGCGGCATCTTTCTGAACTCCCCCGACCGTCCGAGCTTCCGCAGTACCATCCGGACTCCTCCAGTAGTCGACCTTCTACAGTGTCCTCCAGATTTCTCCAACAGATGAACTCCTACCATACCCTCCGAACTTCTCCAATAATGAGCTCCTTCAGTCATCTATCAGACTGCTCCAAATGCTCTCTTGGCTTCACTATCAGCCGATTTTCTATAGTGATCGACTACTCTCTAAATCTCTTCCAGACTTCCTCCTATCATGATCGACTTTACTCTGAGCCTCTTTCAGACTTCGTCAATGTCCGAACTTCTCCAACAGCAGGACTTCTACAATAACCAGACTTTATCCAAATTTCTACGGTGGTCGACCGCCTTCCGAATTTCATCCGAGCTTTTACAGTAAGTGAATTCCGTCCGAATTTCTATTGCAAGCGGACTTCATCCGAGTTTCTACGGTAAGTGGACTTCATCCAAGCTTCTACAATAAGCAGTCTCTATCCGGACTTCCACGGCAATCGGTCTCCATCCGAGCTTCTATAGTAAGCGGCCTCCTTCCGAACTCCTACAAGAATCGGACTTCGTCCGAACTTCTACAGCGGATGGATTCCAGATGAACTTCTACAACGGACGGGCTCCAGCAGTCAGATTTCTATAGTGACCGACTGTCTCTGATGTCTTTCGTACCTCTCCAGCCATCAACCTTCAACAGCACCAATCGGACTTCAACAGTGCCAACCAGACCCCTCCAATGGACAAATTTCTCCAGACCCCTCCAGCGGTCGACCTTCCACAGTGTCCTCCAGACTCCTCCAGCGGACGAACTTCCACAACGCCTTCCAGACTCTTCGATCGGTCAACTTTCTATAGTGCCTTTCGAATTCTGCTATCGGTCGACCTTCTGTCGGATTCCTCATGCAATCGATCTCTCCAGCGAACAATCTTCAGACAAGCTTCTACATCAGATAAATTTCAGACGGACTTCTCTAGCAATCAGACTCCACCAGATTTCTCCAACAGAAAGTTTTCGTCCGGGCTTCTACAGCAGATGACTTCTGTCTGCAGCATCAATGCCTAAGGCACCCAACAATAGTTAACCCGTCAGCAACCTCGAAAACATTCGAGCTTCTCTTAGATTACTGAGACAGAGAGCTATTCCACTCCACCAGACGTCCCAACCGAGCTTCAGCTGTCTGGCCCGAACTCTCCGGCAAGTCACGACAACGGACACCACTCCACTCTCTGTAACAAACTCCATGTGGCCCCACCACTCTCCGGTAAGTGCGACAACGGACACCACTACTCTCTGTAACAAACTCCACGTAGCCCCGAACGACCCACTACCAAGCAGTTATGGATGTCGCTGTCAATCGGTTACGCTCTCCCTTCTATAAAAGAGACCCTCCAGATACGTTCTCCGGTAAGCTCTAAGCACTATCTCTAAACTCTGCTAAAATCCCATTCGAGTGCTCCATTTCTGTTGAACTAGAGTACTAACTTGAGCGTCGGAGGATCTGCCGGAGCACCCCCAACTCCGATTTAGACTTTTTTTGTAGGTCCCGATGATGGCTGTGATCCCCTCGACTCCAGCTTCTCTGGTATCGGCAAAATTCTGCACCAACAGATATTTTTCTAGTTTATAGGAGATCTGATCTAAAACTAGAAGGGTATTCTGATTCTAGTTTTCAGTCAGATCCTAATAATAGTAAATCTACTTCAAAATATATTTTTATTCTGAATGGTGGAGCAGTGAGTTGGAAGAGTTTCGAGCAGTAGACTGTAGCTGATTCAACCATTGAGGCAGAATACATTACCGCAAGTGAAGCCACCAAAGAAGCTGTCTAGATGAAGAAGTTCATCATCAAATTGGGTGTTGTTCCTAAGATTGAGAATTCAATACCACTTTATTGTGACAATACTGGAGCTGTTACTCAAGCAAAGAAATCAAGGTCTCATTATAAATTCAAGCACATTTAAGGCACTTCCACCTCGTTCGTGAGATTATCAAAAGATAAGATGTAGTCATTGAATGAGTAGATACAAAGAACAATATAGAAGACCTGATAAACACTTAATTTAAGTATTTTAAATTAAGAAATTATATTTAATTTATCTTATTTATTAAGAATTTGATGTTTCTTTCGATGTTTTACAGGAAAGGTGATCGCCGATACAAAGAGTCCGATTCATAGATCAAAAAGATTCAAGTTTGAAGAAAATTGGACTTAAAATAAAATTAAAATAAAAGAAAGACGCATCCGGTATTATAGAAAATGAAGATACTATGCAAGGAATCCAAAAAGGATATAGATGTCATTATGAAGGAACTTTTGTTTCTTTTTGGAATATAAAAAAAAAAAAAGGGAAAAGGTTCCACGTCAATTTTTTTGGCTCCTGGGCGCTTGAATCCTTTGGCGCGTGAATCCTTTGGCGCGTGAACATGGGAAGCTGGCGCGTGGATGCGGCGTGGACGCGGAACGCATGAGGCAGGACGTGGGCTAGCGCGCATCGCAGACACAGTAACGAGCAAATTAAAGAAAAAATTTTTATTTGGAAATATTTCAAGTGGAAAGATTTGTATTTTTTTTAGTCCCACATCGGAAAACCATGTAAAACTCCTCCCCCCTAATATCTATAAAAAGGCTTTTGTACTCTCATTAGAGGGGAGAGCCCAGAAATTCTTCTAAAGCCTTGCATAGAGGAACAGAAAGGGACTACTTCATGAGCAGCTAGGCTAGCAGTCTCGGGAGTGGAGAAGAAATTTTGTAACGATACAGAGATGGTTTATTGTTCTAAACTTTTCTGTATTTCTTTATATGCAATAAAGATTATGCTTTTTATTTAAATTGTCATGAGTTCTTTATTGCTCCCTATCATATGCTTTTATTTATGCTTTCTTGTTAGATTAATATTAGGAACAACTTTTACTTTCCGGAGACGCGTCGTGATCTACGGATACGGGGCGTGCCGAGGAAAGAAGAGTTGTGTACCTAGTCTTTCCGGAGACGCGCCGTGATCTACGGGTACGGAGCGTGCCGAGGAAAGATAGGTATTTTTTTCTAAGATTAATCACATCTATTTAGTTAAAAAAAGAGATACAACTCTGCTAGTGCAAATTAATTCAAAACTCCCGAGCTCTTTTTATTTTTTTAATTACCTCAATTTTACGATAATTTATTTTCTAAATCAAAAACAACGCTTCTTTCTTTTACCTTGAAATTTCAATTTAGCCCAAGATCCCTGAGGATACGATCTCGACTCATCCTACCTACGTAGTGAGTAGAGTTATTTTTGGTGCTATCAACGACTACGCATCAAATTTTGGCACCGCTGCCGGGGATCTTGGCACGGTTGAATTAAAAAAAAAAAAAAAAAATTTTAAATTTTTTTTTAAAAAAAATAAATGCTTTTCAGTTTCTATTTTTCGCTCTAATTTTTTTCAGTGCTTTCTAACTAGATAATCTTATTTGCATAATTACATAATTATCTTGCATAAATATTTTACTACTTTTTAATCTTAGAAATTTTTCTGCTTAGAATAATTTGCTACTTTTCATAGCCCAGTAATTTATTTCTTTTTAGACTTAATCACTTAAATTTATTTTCTTGCAAAACTAAAAAAAAAAATTAAAAAAAATATACAACAAGATAAAATTATATAAAAAAAAAAAAAACCACTGACATTTCATAACACTTAACTAAAATAGCGTAACCTCAAATATAAAAATTTCTAACCTGATTGGACACCTTGTTTCTTTGCATTGCATCTCCATAATTGATCTTAAGGGCAATAACCCATTAACCAGATAAGGTGGGGATTTGATCACCCTTTCTTGGCCCACAAATCACTCCCTTGCATTTGCATAACCTAGACCTTAATTTAAAATCAACTAGACGTCAACCCTAGGAATTTCAAGCTCAATAGGATAAGAAAGCTCTAGAGTTGAACCGAGTGCGGATTGGTTAATTGCTCGGTGTCTAAGGCAAGTGGTTAAAGAAAGTGGTTTTCAATTGGTTCCGTTGACTGACCTGGCCAACTTAGTTGGTGTCTAAGGAAAGCAACGAGCAGGGAACCTCCCACATCTTACGCTTACCTGGCCGAGTCAGTTAGTCAATCTTGAGCTTGGAGTGCTCAAAAGCAATCTTGAAAGTTAGGAGCTGTCTAGATCTAAGTTAACCCTAGGATAGAGAGTATATGATTGTTTAAGTTGATTGCAATTAACATCTAAACATTAATTAATTTCTCCCTTTTCATAGATTTAAGGTTCTTAGGTTCTTCTCTTTAGATTTTCTTCATTCTTTTCTCACTTTATTATAAAAATATATATTATAAAAAAATAAAAAAAAAATTTCCTGTGTGTGCTCTACAGTATAATTGTAAGGTGTATGCTTGGCCGTAGATCGTTACGACCAGAAATCCAACCTTTTGATCCAGAAATAGAAAGAACCTTTAGAGCCAACAGACATAAAAAGATGGACCGAAATCAGGAGAATGATCCACCCAAGCAATTGAAGGAGTACTTTACTGCTTCCACATATACCTACTCTCCTTGTATTCAAGTACCCCCTGTGGAGGCCACTCAATATGAAATTAAGTCAAGTATCATCCAAATGTTACCTTCATTTTATGGACCTAGTAATGAAGACCCTTATAAACATCTTGAGGAATTTCTTGAAATATGCTCAACTGTCAAAATTCACAACTTCTCCGATGATGCTCTTAGGTTGAAATTATTTCCTTTCTCACTTAAGGACAAAGCCAAATACTGGCTACATACTTTGGATTCCATGACTATATCAACCTGGGACCAGCTGCAAGGAGAGTTTCTCAAGAAATATTTTCCCATAGGAAAAACTAATCAAATAAGGAAAGCCATAACTAGTTTTTCCCAATTAGATGGAGAAATGTTTCATGAAACATGGGAGAGATTAAAAGACCTTATTAGAAAATGTCCCCACCATGCTGTACCCAAGTGGCAGTTAATCCAATGTTTTTATGATGGGCTCTCTGAAAGACATCGACAAATGGTCGATGCATCATGCGGTGGGACATTTATGCTGAAAAGTGAGGATGAGGCATGGCAACTATTTGAAATTTTAAGTGAAAATTCATTACATCATATGTCTGCCTCTATTAGAGATAAACCCATGTTAAACCCAAAAAGAGGTGGAATATATGAAGTAGGAAATGCAATAGATATCCATCAAAAGGTAGATGAACTGTCCCAAAAATTAGATCGTCTCTTAA
>NC_026003.2:38703088-38862257 GCF_000442705.2 Elaeis guineensis | reverse complement strand
TGTGGGGTCACACACATTAGAGGTTCCTATCTGATCTGATGGCTGATGCAAGAATCCTACATGTTTAGGACTCAGTAATCGAGAATCAAGATCTCTGATCATGAGTTCCACACATTATGGGTACCGGGGTCAAGAGTCCCACTGGTTGGGACTTTTCGATCAGGGTTACATATCGATGAATTCTGATGCCCGATTGTCCATCGAATTTGAATTTAGTATTTATGAAGGTTTAATTAGTGATTTGATCCTACTAATCAATTTGATAAAGTAATTATTTTTGGATCAGTCCAATTGAATTGGATTTAGTTGGGTTTGACCCGATTAGGTTAAGAGTTGACCTAATGTCAAGATGGTTTGGTCCTGATTTGATCAGGTTGGGCTTAGTCAATTCCTGATTTGATTAAATTTTATTGAGCCTAATTAACCTAAGTTAGATTTAAATAGTCTAATTGGACCTAACTTATTTGGTTCAATTAGGTTGGTTTAAATAATTAAACCACCTTGACCCAATCTCATGCGCCACCTCACTTCCATTGCACCCATTTGAATTCATGAGAAGGAACTTCTCATGAATTTTTTTCTCATGCCAAACCTCTCCACGCCCACTTTAATGTGTCATATTGATGGATAAGGATGATTGGTTGGCCTTCAAATTCAAATAAAGTTGAATTTGAATGGGCAATCAATCTTTGTGCCTTATCCCTTTTTTACATCTCATTTATTACATGAGAAAAGGTTTCTCATGAAAGCACTCCATGCACAATTTAAGCCATGCCTCATGTCTTTAGTGGATAAGGGATGAGTTGGTGTCCATTTGAATTCAAAATTTGATTTAAATTCAAATGTGCAATTACTCATCTTTATCCTTTCTTTGGATAAGACGTTTGACGTTGTTATAAAAGGAGGAGAAGAGTGGGGCGTGTATGAAGAAGATTTTTGGAGAAAATTCTGGCATGAGAAGTCTTGTGCGTAAGAAGAAAGTCCATATCCTTCCAAGAGAAAAGAAAGAAAAGAAAGAAAAGTGGGTGCAAGTTTTCGGTGAGTTCCTGGAGTTTTAGCCTGGGGTTCGGGAAGTGAGAAAGTGAGCTACGAGTGTCGTGAATCCACAAAGTCTCAGAGAGATCTTAACATCTCAAGCATGTCTGTTGATGATCCAGAGTGTCCAAAGAATCGACAGACATCGATCGAAGGAGTTCGATCAGCATCGACTGTCAAAAGGGCTCTACAACGAGCTAGCACTCGTGAGAGTCGATCAGATCGAAAGCTTCATGTGGATGATCCGTAGAGGTCAGACACACTGTGTGGCTCATCGCGATGATCAGACTCTCCTGATGGTGATCAGATTGCGGCGATCTACTATCCGCACAAAGGTATTGTGTTCTGAACACATTACAATAAAGTGTTTATTGTTCAAATTTGAATTTCAAATTTAAATGTATGCATGCTATATATCATATTTAGATCCTAGTGTAGGATAAATTTATGTTAATTAATTAGATTAATTAATATTTTTTTACTGTAAAATCATAATTTTAAAAAAGTTTTAAAATTATCATTTTACCTCTGCACTGAATAACCCATAAATGGTATCAGAGTGGGTTCTTAGATATGATATATATATTTGCATGCGTAGATTAAGTTATAATCTAAAAGTTTAAATTTAAATTTGAAATTTAAAAATTTAAAATTTGAAATTTAAAAGTTGTTCAAAATTCAAAATTCAAAAATTTGAAATTCAAAATTTGAAATTTAAAATTTAAAATTCGAAATTTAAAATTCAAAAAATTTAAAATTCAAAATTTAAAATTTGAAATTTGGTTGAAATTTCAAATTTGAAATTCAAATTTAAAATTAAAATTTAAAATTCAAAATTTGAAATTTAAAAATTTGAAATTTGAAATTTGTTTGAAATTTGAAATTTGAAATTCAAAATTTAAAATTTAAAATTTGAAATTTGAAATTTAAATTTTGAAATTGGTATATTTAGATATACTTGATCCAAGTAGCAAGTAATCAAATTGGGTTGGTTGCCATGGCCATCCGTTATAGGAGAAAAGTAGGGTTTAAAGGCCCTCTCCTCCCATTCGATGGGGTCTCCTATGGTGGTAGGGGTGCCGCTGCAATTATATCCCATACAGATGAAGCAGCGAAAGGAATTAATTATAAAGGTTCAATTGTGAAATTTATCATGAATGTGTTAGATTAGATTTAAAGGAATATTCATGATTTATTTTGATTGAGTTATTTTCTGTTATGTAATTAGCAATAGGATTGCTATTTATGAAATGTGCTGATCTATTTGTGAAATGAGTCAACATATTTGGTGAACAAAAAATAAAACTTTTTAAATTTGAAAATTATTTTTGAAATGCCAAACCCTGATCCATCAGCCCAAATACTTAATTAAAAGAATTAAGTATTGTCCAGTAGGTCTAGAATTGTGAATTAAGACCTAAGACAATTGCATAAACTTGTGGGTCAATGGGTTAGATGGATTAGATCCATAATTGGGTTAGACCTAAGGTTAGCTTAAAGAAATGGACTAAATTAGAGTAATTGATCAAATCTAATCAAAAGTTGAATTAGATTAGGTCAAGGATACTCTAGACTCAACTCCAATAGTTGTAGTTGAATGGGTCCATGTCTTTAACTAGACCAAGATGGACTTAATTCATGACTACGTGGTGGAACCCTATTTACTAAGTTGATCAAATTAAAACTAATGAACCGGTTGGTGTCTAAGGTAAGTTTGGCAGTTTGACCAGTGGTTTTTAAGCGGGAGCTACTCGTAGTGATTTGATCTCTGACGAGTTAATGGCTTATCCCCACCACTGATCTCACTTACCTGGCCAACCTGGTGAATTAGGTTTTGATTAGATCATTTGGTGATTAGGGCTCACCCATGTCATTAGGTAAATCAGTTTGACTGATTTAGGTGCTCCTAATGCCAGTTTTAATTAAATCTTTTTTAATCTGACTTGGTGAAGTCAATGGGAGGATTGAAATTGGCTGGATATTTTCTTCTCATCTATCCTTTAATAAAATTCTCAAAAATTATTAGGTCCTAAAAATGATTAAGTTATATTGATAACTAAATCATAGCCTCTCATTAAGTGAGTGATAATGAGTCCATTAGTTTAATAATCATTGGAGGCCCAAAGGCCTGGTGCTTATTGACTAATGGAATTATCATTCATAGTATGATAATTTGGTTTGAGTTTTTATGATGGTGATCAGGTTGACCGGCCAATGTCGGGCCTGATCATTTATTGGTCCGATTCACCAAATCAAATCATGTTAATGGTTGGACCTAATCAGATCTTTTTAGTGGAGGCCAAAGCCTACTGATTAGGTTCTGGGGCAAAATCAATTACTAAAAGTTGTTTAGAGAAACAACTGGTTATGAACCTACCCATAGATGCACATGGGTTGACCAACTAAAGTTGGGCTCGTGTGTAGTCTGTGTAGATTCTAGTACCCACTAAGAAATTAAAGTAATTCCTCGAATTGGAGGTTGAGGCTACCAGTTTGTAAAAATACTGGGAGAAACTTTAGACTAAAGTCCAAGTCTTTAGTATTAATAATTTATGTACTAATATAGGTCTGGTTTTCCTTTAAGCAGCTATGGCCACTACTCTGTCCCTCCATGTTGGGAAATGTGTCCCAAAAAGTCAATCATCAAGCTGTTGACGGTTGAGCAACCAAGTATTGTAATTGATTTGTTAATAAATAAAATATATTTGGCATTTTCATCATAAGCTTTCATCTTCTAATGAACTCCGTTGTTATGATGAAGTCCTTAGGACTATTTAGATTCGATAAAGAGAGGATTTATCGATTAGTCCTTAAAACAGTTCACGACCAAATGATAGGCTGTTAATAAGGACGACAGCTTCTATCGAGCATAGATCGCTGTAG
This sequence comes from Elaeis guineensis, assembly GCF_000442705.2. Classification (NCBI taxonomy): domain Eukaryota; kingdom Viridiplantae; phylum Streptophyta; class Magnoliopsida; order Arecales; family Arecaceae; genus Elaeis; species Elaeis guineensis. The sequence continues at coordinate 38,858,339 of NC_026003.2, read as the reverse complement.
GCCATATGGGTTGGTTGTCCTCTTAACCAAAGAGTGTGGAGATACTGGTATGGCATACAGATGAGATGTACTGGTACATCATCATTGAATGTGACCAACTTCAGAGTATTCTGCTGTCGAGAATGTCTCTGATGGGATATAGGTATAAGTGTCCCTTAGACCTGAGATCGCCTCAGTGACTTGCAAGCAACTCACTGTGCTTTGGTACTGGACTAACTGAATTTCTAATTTAGGGATGGAAGGCTTCTGGGCATAGTTAAGTACTTGCAAATTCAGAGTGTGATCGAGATGGGATTGACCACTTCAAGAGTTGGAGAAGAATGAGTCGCTGTATTTTAATTTAGCAAAATCTTGGCTAGGGTAATCCATCAGATGGATTTGATATTTTGAAATACAATGTAGACAACCTGATTAGAGTTGACAGTTGAACTCTAGGGTGTCCTATGATCATTTTGGTCAAAGAGATGAATTATATGAAAATATATCCGCATGGGTTCTAAGGATGTTGTTCTACACATTCGACCTATCCGATCGTCGGGTACCATTGCTAGATGGTCACTTCGATTGGTATAGAAATTTATTTCTGTGCTACCGACTTAGGTTCGGATCTATGAGGTCACACACATTAGAGTTCATGATCCGATCGGATGGTTGATCAACGATTAAGAATCGTTCTAGGGTTAAATGATCAATACGCTTGACATTTAACCCAGTGCAAGTATTGCAGGAGGATCGATTAGCAATTTGATTGCTAATTGGTTTAATTTGATCAAGCCAATGGGCTGAGATTAAGTCTATTAAATATGATTTAATTAGATTTGGTTTGGGCTTGATTGGATCAAGTCCAATTGGTTTATTGGATAAGCCAAGTGCAAGGAAAAACTAGTCCTAGTTCAACTAGGACTTGGGTCAATCTAATTTCTAATTTGATTGGAAAATTAAATCAAATTTAAATCTAATTTAATCTGATTAAATTGGGTTCTTAATTGGGTTAAGACTTATTTTAATTGGGTTGATCTAATTTTGTTTTGATTTGGTTTGAGAAACCAAATTAAAACAAGTCATAAGATAGAATCCTAGTAAGACTAGGATTCTACCTTGCGCCACATAAGCCTTCCCCACGCCCTCTCTCTTATTCAACGCCAATCTCCTCCTATTTTGTATGATAAAAGCCCTCTCCCAGGTCTCTCCCATGTTCACAAAAGGTTTCCTCTCTTCTTTCTTACATGGAAGGTGGTTTGGATCAAATCAAAAAGGAATAAGTTTGGATTTCGAATTTTATGAGATAGAGTTTTAGAAATCCAAAACTCTTTCAATTTTGCACTGAATCTATCCAATTTTTTTTTAAATTTTTATGATTTTTAGGGTACATATTGTGAACCCTTTGCTGGTGATCCATGCATGAAAATAAGGAGGAGGTGCTCCAGAGTTGGGCACCCCTTAACTTGCCATGTTTGGATAAGTTTTGACTAGGTATTTGACCTAGACAAGGACTCTATCATATCTCTCTATATAAAATGAGTTTCTTCATAAAATTTTTGAAGAAGATAGAGATTTGAGAGACCTTTGGGTCATACAGAAATCAGAGAGAAAGACCTTTGGGTCATGGAGATATAATAGACACAAGTTAGGGTGTCTAGAGAGAGAAACGAGAAGAAGAAGAGGATCTTCTTCTAGGGTTGTTTGTTTTCATATCTTTCCTCCCTCCATCTTGAGTTTCTTGAGAGCGTCTCAGATCTGAAACTCTTCCTCCTACTTTCCATCTTTGGAAGAGTCTAAATCAAGAAGAAGGAGGCATCTGATCAACCATCAAAGAAGGATCAGCGCAGTACTAGCATACTATGCTGATTTCCTGAAGCAGGACTTCTGATCGAGATTCGTGGGCTCCTGTGGATGACTCCTAGAGGCCGGACACATGTGCGCTTGTAACATCATCCTCAAGCCTGGATCAGTGAGGTTAAAACATCTAACTTGCAAGGTAATAGATCTGATCTATTGTTTAACACATACATTAGATGTAGTATAGAAACATGTTGATATGATCAACATGTAGTTCATGCTATATTTCTATATTTTAATTTTTGATTTAATACTATGTAATAATCATGTAATAGGATTTTAGATCTAGAGATTCTCTAGTTTTAAAAAATAAATTTTGATTTATTTTAGTCTTCCGCTGTATGATCTTGAAAAAGTTTCAAGATCTAACCCTGAAACCCTAGATCTGGTTCCTACAATTGGTATCAGAGCCCAGGTTCTTTATTACATGATTATTTATAAATACTTAGATTATTTTTTAGATTAGATCTAATTTATAATCTGATTATTAAATCTAAAATTAAAATTTTAGATCAATCACGAACTGCAAGGTTGTCCTGCTGTAAGGTTTACCCCTTACAGTGCGAAGGTTGTCCTAGTTTGTGTAGATCTATCTTTAATCATAAATTTGTTAGATATGATCTAGATTAAATTTATAATTTATTAAATTTAAAAGGTATTTAAATCTGAAATAAAATCTCTTTGTTAATAATTTTTGTGCAAAGAAATTGTTTAAAGTTGAAATTATTTCAATCACATGAACCTGTTTAGATTAGATCTCAAGTAGTTTCATGTTTATTTCACTTGTATCTTGATTATGAATCAAACATGCAATATGGTTGGTAGAATCATATTGTAAAATTATTTTACAAATATAAAAATTATTTTTTGAAAAGCCGAACCCAACCCTCAGCCCAAAACTTAATTAAGAATTAAGAAGTTGTTTGATTAGGTTCTAGGATTGTGAATTGAAGAACCTAAGACACAAACCATAACACATTGGGTTAATGGGTTAGTGGGAATTAGGTCCATTAATTGGGTTAGACCTATGGTTAGATTAAAGATGGACTTAATTAAAGAATTGACTAAATCTAATCAATTGTTGTCTTAGATTAGGTCAAGGATTCTCTAGATCAATTACAATAGTTGTAGTTGGTCAAGTCTATGTCTTTAACGAGAATCAAATAGACTTGATTCTTGGCTAAGCGGTCTAGCACGAACTGTTAGATTGATCTAATCGAAACTAATTAAATCAGTTGGTGTCTAAGGTAAACCAGACCGGTGGTTTTTAATTGGGAGCCCGCTTACCTGGCCATTTCTGATGGTGTTTAAGGCAAGCTTTGGCAGACCCTCCCACTGATCGAACTTACCTGGCCTCTTGGTGAAATTATGTTTTGATCGGATCACTTGACTATTCGAGCTGATCCATGTCAGCTAGGTAAATCAGTGTGACTGATTTAGGTGCTCCTAGACCAGCCCTTTTAATGGTCTCCCTTAAGCTGACTTGGTGAAGCCAGTGGGAGGATCATGATAAGCTGGTCCATCTGACCTCATCCTCTATATTATTTAAATCCTCTAAAATTATTAGGTCCTTAAAATGATAAAATTATGGAGATAACTGAGTCATAGCCTCCCATTAAGGTGTTTGATAATGAGTCCATTAACTCAATAATCATTGCAGACCCAAAGGCCTGGTGCTTGTTGACTAATGAAATTATCACTCATCATATGATGACTTGGAAGTATCTCTCTAATGATGGTTAGGTGAGCCAACCAAAGTTGGACTTAATCATTCGTTGGTTAGATACACCAAGTATGATCATGTTAATGGTTGGACCTAACCGGATCCTTGCAGTGGAGGCCAAAGCCTACTGATTAGGTTTCTGGGGCAAAATTAAAATTACTAGAAATTGTTTAGAGAAATAATTAGTTATGAACCTACTCTTAGATGTACATGGGTTGGCCAACCAATGTTGGGCTTGTGTGCAGTCTAAGTGGATTCTAGTACCCACTAAGGAATTAGGATAATTCCTCGAATTGGAGGTAGAGGCTACCAATTCGAATAAAATAGTGGGAGAAATCTTTTGATTAAAGTCCAAATCTTTAGGTTTAATGAATTAATTACTAATTAGGTTATGGTTCTCCTTTGTGCAAATATGGCCACTTCCCTATCACTCCGATCATTGTTGGACAATGATAAGTTGGTGGGATCCAACTTTGGTAGTTGGTACCGAAAGTTGAAGATAGTCCTAGAGCATGAACGGATCCTATATGTGATAATGGATCCTGCACCTGAGGAGCCAGCTGCCAATGCATGTGGAACAGTCAGAGACACTTACCAGAAGTGGCTCAGTGATCGGACCATGGTGTGCTGTATCATGCTGGCTGCCATGAGCGATGAGTTCAGTCGCAGATTCGAGACGGCTCAGCCAAAGGACATGCTTCAAGTGTTGGAGGATGCCTTTGGCACACCCGATGACGTGGAGAGGCACAAGACTAGTTGTGCCATCTTCAACACCAAATGCGGGATGGTGCCTCTGTCACTGATCATGTATTGTACATGATCGAGCTGATGGAACGATTGAGCAAGCTCGGCTTTCCCTTGCATGAGCAGCTTGGGAAAGATGCAATACTGAACTCGCTGCCCAAGTCTTATCTCCTATTCCTCACTCATTATAGAATGACAAAGCCTGAAGAGAACTACCACGGGTTACTGGGGTTGCTTCAGAACTTTGAGAAGGATCACCAACTTCATAAGGAGTCGGTGAACTTAGTGGGAGGTTCGTCTTCTGGTTCTCGACCTTTTAAGAAAGGAAAGAAGAACAAGAAGAAAAAAGTGAAGAAGGTGCAAGTTCAGGCTGGGACATCAGTGCAGAGCCAGACCAAAAAGATCAAGCCTGATAAGAGTCTATTCTACTGGCAAGCACCCTAGATTAGATAATATATCAGATATCTACTTATGGCACTGTAGGCTAGGTCATATAAATAAGAACAGAATAAACAGGTTGGCTCAAGAGAGAATCCTCGAAGTCAGTGATTGTGAATCACTTCCAACCTGTGAGTCCTGTCTTCTTGGTAAAATGACCAAGTCACCTTTTACTGAAAAAGGTGAGAGAGCTACTGAGCTCTTGGGCCTAGTACATACTGATGTATGCGGGCCCATGAGCATCAGTGCTAGAGGTGGATATTTCTACTTCATAACTTTCACGGATGACCTATCCCGATATGGATATGTCTATCTGATGAAACATAAGTCGGATTCATTTGAAATGTTCAAACGATTCCGAAGTGAAGTAGAAAAACAAACTGGGAAGAGTATTAAAACTCTTTGATCTGATCGAGGAGGAGAATACCTTTCTAGTGAGTTTCTCACATATCTAGGAGAGAATGGGATTCTTTTCCAATGGACTCCTCCAGGAACACCACAGCATAATGGTGTGTCTGAAAGGAGGAATCGGACTCTGTTAGACATGGTCCGATCCATGATGGGTTTTGCTAGCTTGTCGATATCCTTTTTGAGATATACACTCGAATCGGCCTGTTATCTGTTAAATAGGGTTCCAAGTAAGTCTGTAATTAAGACTCCATATGAGATATGGACGGGACGTAAGCCAGCACTTTCACACCTTAGGGTCTGGGGGTGTCCGGCCTATGTCAAACAATTAGTCACAGACAAACTTAGACCCAGGTCTGACAAATGCTCATTCATAGGGTACCCCAAAGAGACAAAAGGATATTTTCTACCATGCTGATGAACAAAAGGTGTTCGTCAGCCTTAAGGCAATCTTTTTAGAAAAGGAGTTTCTTGGTGAAGGAGCCGTTGCCTCTTAGGTTGAACTTGATGAAGTTCAACATGTAGAAGGACCGACACCAATAGCTGAACCAGAGTCAGATTTGATTAGATCAGATCTGGAGCCCAATGTACCTGCACCATTAAGGCGATCCGGTAGAGTACCGCATCAGTCGGACAGATACTATGGTTTCTTGGTCCGGGATGGTGATCCCATCGAACTTGATGAGAATAATAAGGATCCGATCACCTATATGATGCAATGCAGAGACTGATTTCGAGAAATGGCTTGAAGCCATGAAATTCGAAATGGAGTCCATGAAGGTCAACGATGTATGGACATTGGTTGACCCACCTGAAGGGGTTAAACCCATTGGGTGTAAATGGGTCTTCAAAAGGAAGAGGGCACAGACGGAAAGGTGGAGACCTATAAAGCCTGTCTGGTCGCCAAGGGGTATCGTCAATGTTATGGTATTGACTATGATGAGATGTTTTCCCCTGTGCAATGCTCAAATCCATTCGGATAATGCTTGCAATAGCTACCCATCTGGATTATGAGATCTGGCAGATGGATGTAAAGACAGCTTTTCTGAATGGAGAGCTGACCGAAGAGGTGTATATGATACAACCTGAGGGGTTTACATCCACAGATGAGTCCAAGGTGTGCAAGCTTCAGAGATCCATTTATGGATTGAAGCAAGCTTCTCGGAGTTGGAACATGCGTTTTGATAAGGTGATCAAAACGTATGGCTTCATTAAGAATGGAGAAGAGCCCTGCATCTATAAATGGGCAAATGGTCCAGTTGTGGTATTCCTTATCTTGTACGTGGATGACATTCTCTTAATCGGGAATGACATCTTCGTACTACAGGAATAAAAGTTTGGTTGTCATCACAGTTCTCCATGAAGGACTTGGGTGAAGTATCCTACATCCTAGGGATGAAGATCTACAGGGATAGATCTAAAAGGATGCTTGGGTTATCCCAGTCTATGTACATAGACACTGTGCTGAAGAGGTTCAGCATGGAGAATTTCAAGAAGGGCTATCTACTGATAGGCCATGGAATTTCTCTCTCTAAGAAGGATTGTCCGACAACTCCTGAAGAGAGAGAGCATATGAGTAGAGTCCCATATGCTTCAGCCGTGGGATCTATCATGTACGCCATGACATGTACAAGACCAGATGTGGCATACTCACTAGGAGTAGTGAGTAGATACTAATCTGATCCTGGAGAAAATCACTGGAAAGTGGTTAAAGCCATCCTTAAGTATTTGAGAAATACTAAGGACCAATGGTTGGTTTATGGCGAGTCAGATCTGAAACTTGTGGGGTTCACAGACTCTAGCTTTCAATCTGACCATGATGACAGCAGGAGCGTGTCAGGTTATATCTTTACTCTGAATGGTGGAGCCATCTGCTGGAAGAGTTCCAAGTAGCATACTGTGGCGGACTCTGTTTGTGAAGCGGAGTACATCGCAACATCGGATGCCGCGAAGGAAGCTGTGTAGCTGAAAAATTCATCAACGAGCTTGGAGTAGCACCCTCCCTCGATGGTCCGGTCTTGCTCTACTGCGACAGCACTGGTGCCATAGCTCAGGCGAAGGAACCCAAAGCACATCAGTGGATGAAGCACATCTTGCGCCGCTTTCACCTGGTCCGGGAGATCGTGGATCGAGGTGACGTGACCTTCAGAAGATCGACGGAAAGGAGAACCTGGCCGACCCCTTCACTAAAGCCCTGATGATAAAGGAGTTCGACAACCACAAGTCGAAGATGGGTATTAGATACTGTGCCGAGTGGCTTTAGGACAAGTGGGAGTTGTTGGGAAATGTGTCCCAAAAATCAATCGTCAAGCTGTTGATGGTTGAGCAACCAAGTATTGTAACTGATTTGTTAATAAATAAAATATATTTGGCATTTTCATCATAAGCTTTCATCTTCTAATGAACTCCGTTGTTATGATGAAGTCCTTAGGGCTATTTAGATTCGATAAAGAGAGGATTTATCGATTAGTCCTTAAAACAGTTCACGACCAAATGATAGGTTGTTAATAAGGACGACAGCTTCTATCGAGCATAGGTTGCTGTAGGCCATATGGGTTGGTTGTCCTCTTAACCAAAGAGTGTGGAGATACTGGTATGGCATACAGGTGAGATATACTGGTACATCATCATTGAACGTGACCAACTCCAGAGTATTCTGCTATCGAGAATGTCTCTGATGGGATATAGGTATAAGTATCTCTTAGATCTGAGATCGCCTCAGTGACTTGCAAGCAACTCACTGTGCTTTGGTACTGGACTCACTGAATTTCTAATTCAGGGATGGAAGGTTTTTGAGCACAGTCAAGTACTTGCGAAGTCAGAGTGTGATCGAGATGGGATTGACCACTCCAAGAGTTGGAGAAGAATGAGTCGCTGTATTTTAATTTAGCAAAACCTTGGCCAGGGTAATCCATCAGATGGATTTGATATTTTGAAATACAATGTGGACAACCTGATCAGAGTTGACAGTTGAACTTTGGGGTGTCCTATGATCATTTTGGTCAAGGGGATGAATTATATGAAAACTATATCCGCATGGGTTCTAAGGATGTTGTTCTACGCATTCGACCTATCCGATCGTCGGGTACCATTGCTAGATGGTTACTTCGATTGGTATAGAAATTTATTTCTATGCTATCGGCTTAGGTTTGGACCTATGAGGTCACACACATTAGAGTTCATGATCCGATCGGATGGTTGATCAATGATTAAGAATCATTCTAGGGTTAAATGATCAATACGATTGACATTTAACCCAGTGCAAGTGTTGCAAGAGGATCGATTAGCAATTCGATTGCTAATTGCTTAATTTTATTAAGCCAATGGGCTGAGATTAAGTCTAATTAAATATGATTTAATTAGATTTGGTTTGGGCTTGATTGGATCAAGTCCAATTTGTTTATTGGATAAGCCAAGTGCAAGGAAAAACTAGTCCTAGTTCAACTTGGACTTGGATCAATCTAATTTCTAATTTGATTAGAAAATTAAATCAGATTTAAATCTAATTTAATCTGATTAAATTAGATTCTTAATTGGGTTAAGATATATTTTAATTGGGTTGATCTAATTTTATTTTGATTTGGTTTGAGAAACCAAATTAAAATAAGTCATAAGATAGAATCCTTGTAAGACTAGGATTCTACCTTGCGCCACATAAGCCTTCCCCACGCCCTCTCTCTCATTCAACGCCAATCTCCTCTTATTTTGTGTGACAAAAGCCCTCTCCCAGGTCTCTCCTACATTCACAAAAGGTTTTCTCTCTTCTTTCTTACATGGAAGGTGGTTTGGATCAAATCAAAAAGGAATAAGTTTGGATTTTGAATTTTATGAGATAGAGTTTTAGAAATCCAAAACTCTTTCAATTTTGCACCTAATCTATCCAAATTTTTTTGAAATTTTTGTGACTTTTAGGGTACACATTGTGCACCCTTTGCTGGTAATCCATGCATGAAAATAAGGAGGAGGTGCTCAAGAGTTGGGTGCCCCTTAACTTGCCATGTTTGGATAAGCCTTGACTAGGTATTTGACCTAGACAAGGACTCTATCATATCTCTCTATATAAAATGAGTTTCTTCATAAAAGTTTTGGAGAAGATAGATATTTGAGTGACCTTTGGGCCATCCAAAAATTAGAGAGAAAGACCTTTGGATCGTGGAGATATAATAGACACAAGTTAGGATGTCTAGAGAGAGAAACGAGAAGAAGAAGAGGGTCTTCTTCTAGGGTTGTTTGTTTTCATATCTTTCCTCCCTCCATCTTGAGTTTCCTGAGAGCGTCTCAGATCTGAAACTCCTCCTCCTACTTTTCATCTTTGGAAGAGTCCAAATCAAGAAGAAGGAGGCACCTGATCAACCATCAAAGAAGGATCAGTGCAGTACTAGCATACTGTGCTGATTTTCTGAAGCAGGACTTCTGATCGAGATTCATGGGCTCGTGTGGATGACTCCTAGAGGCCGGATGCATGTGTGGCTTGCAACATCATCCTCAAGCTCGGATCAGCGAGGTTAAAACATCTAACTTGCAAGGTAATAGATCTGATCTATTGTTTAACACATACATTAGATGTAGTATAGAAACATGTTGATATGATCAACATGTAGTTCATGCTATATTTCTATATTTTAATTTCTTATTTAATGCTATGTAATAATCATGTAATAGGATCTTAGATCTAGGGATTCTCTGATTTTAAAAAATAAATTTTGATTTATTTTAGTCTTTCGCTGTATGATCTTGAAAAAGTTTCAAGATCTAATCCTGAAACCCTAGATCTGGTTCCTACACTTCAGTCATTATTAGATAATGACAAGCTCATGGGATCTAATTTCGATAGCTAGTATCAAAAATTAAAAATCATCCTTGAGCATGAGCAGATCCTTTATGTAGTAACGGATCCGGCACCTGAGGAGCCAGCTCCGAACGTTAGAGGGACGGTCCGAGACACTTATCAAAAGTGGTACAACGACCGCACCACCGTTCGGTGCATTATGCTGGCGACAATGAATGATGAGTTCAGTCGCAAGTTCGAGAATGCCCAGCCACAGGAGATGCTTCAAATGTTGAACGACTCCTTTGGCACGTCTGACGACATTGAAAGGCACAAAACTAGTTGTGCCATTTTCAATGCTCGAATGAGGGATGGAGCCTCAGTCACTGATCATGTACTGTACATGATCGAAATGATTGAGCGCCTAAGTAAACTGGGCTTTCCCTTGCACGAGCAGCTTGGTAAGGATGCGATCCTTAATTCATTGCCCAAGTCCTTCCTCCCTTTCCTTACTCATTTTTGGATGACAAAGCCTGCAGTGAACTACCATGGCTTGTTGGGGTTGCTGCAGAACTTTCAGAAGGATCTCCAGCTCCATAAGGAGTCAGTGAATGTAGTGGGAGGGTCTTCTTCTGGTCGTCGACCCTTTGAGAAAGGAAAGAAGAAGAACAAGAAGAAGAAGAATAAGAAGGTGCAGCTGCATGCTGGGACGTCTGCACAGGGTCAGACCAAGAAATACAAGCTCGACCAGAGCCAGACGGAGTGCTTCTTTTGCAAGAAGCAGGGGCACTGGAAGAGGAACTGTCCTCTATACATTGCCTCCCTGGATCCAAACAGGCCGAAGAAGAAGCAAGGTACTTATATGATAACACCTTGCAATTTTTTCATTTGTGATACTACTGCCTGGGTATTGGATACCGAAAGCCCTTATCATATTTGCAATTCGATGCAAGGTCTGCAGGTCAGTAGGAGATTTGATGAAGGCGATAGATTCCTGAACGTTGGAGATGGAAGCAAAGTTCCAGTTCTAGCATTAGGAATCATGAACCTTGTAATCAATTCTTGAAATATAATTCTAAGTGAATGTCACTATTATCCAAGTTTTTTATTAAATATTATTTCTGTAGGCCTTTTGGCCATGAACGGTTATCAATTTTTAATAAAAGAAAATATTTGCAATATCATTTTGAATGGTGTTACAATGTTTGTTGGACAACTTAATAATGGAATTTACTTTCTATCACAACCTGTTAATGTGGTTCAAACCTCCGGTAAATGCCCTAGAATAGATAATGTGTCAGAAGTCTACCTTTGGCACTGTAGGCTAGGTCATATCAATAAGAACAGGATAAACAGGTTGGCTCAAGAAGGAATTCTTGAAGTAGTGATTGTGAATCACTTGCAACCCGTGAGTCCTATCTTCTTGGTAAAATGACCAAATCACCTTTTACTGGAAAAGGTGAGCGAGCCAGTGAACTCTTGGGTTTGGTACATTCTGATGTATGTGGACCCATGAACTCAAGTGCAAGAGGTGGATATTTCTACTTCATAACCTTCACAGACGACCTATCGAGGTATGGGTATGTCTATTTAATGAAGCATAAATCGGAGTCGTTTGAAATATTCAAACTATTCCGAAATGAGGTAGAAAAACAAACTGAAAAGTGTATTAAAACTCTTCGATCTGATTGAGGAGGTGAATACCTTTATATTTCTGACATATCTTGGGAAGAATGAGATTCTCTCTCAATGGATTCCTCTGGGAACACCACAATATAATGGTGTATCTGAAAGGAGGAATCGGACCTTGTTGGACATGGTTCGATCCATGATGGGGTTTGCTGGTCTGCCGATCTCCCTCTGGACATATGCACTCGAATCGGCTTGTTACCTTCTAAATAGAGTTCCGAATAAGTCTGTAACCAAAATGCCATATGAGATATGGATAGGACGTAAGCCAGTACTCTCGCACCTTAGGGTTTGGGGGTGTCCGACTTATGTTAAACGTTTAATTACGGACAAGCTTGGACCTAGGTCTGACAAGTATAATTTTATAGGTACCCAAAAGAGACCAAAGGGTATTACTTCTACCTAGCTGATGAGCAGAAAGTGTTTGTCAGCCTTAAGGTAATCTTTTTGGAAAAGAAGTTTTTTGGTGAAGGGACTGTTGCCTCTAAGATCGAACTTGATGAAGTTCGGCAGGTGGAAAAACTGACACAAGTTGCTAAACCTGAATCGGATTTGGTTAGATCAGATCCGGAGCCCATTGTTCAAGCACCCTTAAGGCGATCTGGTAGAGTACCACGTCAACCGGACAGATACTATATTTCTTGGTTCGGACGGCGATCCTATCAAACTTGATGAAAATGATGAGGATCCGATCACCTACATGGATGCAATGCAGAGACCCAACTCTGAGAAATGGCTGGAGGCCATAAAATCCGAAATGGAGTCCATGAAGGTCAACGATGTGTGGACATTGGTTGACCCACCCGAAGGAGTAAAATCCATAGGGTGTAAGTGGGTCTTCAAGAGGAAGAGAGGCGCAGACGGAAAGGTGGAAACCTATAAAGCCCGTCTGGTTGCCAAGGGATATCGTCAACATTATGGTATAGACTATGACGAGACATTTTCTCTTGTGGCAATGCTCAAATCCATTCGGATTATGCTTGCGATAGCTGCCCATCTGGACTATGAAATCTGGCAGATGGATGTGAAGATAGCTTTCCTAAATGGAGAGCTGGATGAAGAGGTGTATATGATACAACCTGAAGGATTCACATCCACAGATGAGTCTAAGGTGTGCAGGCTATAGAGGTCCATTTATGGACTTAAGCAGGCATCACAGAGTTGGAACATACGTTTTGATAAGACGATCAAGACGTATGGCTTCGTTAAGAATGGAGAAGAGCCATACATTTATAAGTGGGCTAATGGTCCAGTAGTAGTATTTCTTGTATTGTATGTGGATGACATTCTCTTAATCGGGAATGATATCCCTGCATTACAGGGAATAAAGATTTGACTGTCGTCATAGTTCTCCATGAAGGATCTGGGAGAAGCTTCCTACATCCTAGGGATGAGGATCTATAGGGATAGATCTAAAAGGTTGCTTGGTTTATCTCAGTCCACGTACATTGATACTATGCTGAAGAGGTTCAGCATGGAGAATTCCAAGAAAGGCTATCTTCTGATAGCCATGGAATTTCTCTCTCAAAGAGGGATTGTCGACAACACCTCAAGAGAGAGAGCGTATGGGTAGGATTCCATATGCTTCGACAGTGGGATCTATCATGTATGTCATGACATGTACACGACCAGATGTGGCATACTCACTGTGGTAGTGAGGAGATACCAATCTGATCCAGGAGAGAATCACTGAAAGGTTGTTAAAACTATCCTGAAGTATTTAATAAATACTAAGGACCAGTGGCTTGTTTATAGTGAATCAGACTTGAGACTTATAGGGTTTACAGACTCTAGTTTCCAGTCTGATCACGATGACAGCAAAAGTGTGTCGGAATTTATTTTTACTCTTAATGGTGGGGCTATCTGCTGGAAAAGTTTCAAGCAGCACACAGTGGTTGATTCAGTTTGCGAGGCGGAGTATGTTGCCGCATCAGATGCTGCCAAAGAAGCAGTGTGGCTGAGGAAATTCATCACTGAGCTTGGAGTAGCACCCTCCCTTGTTGGTCCAGTTCTGCTCTACTGTGACAGCTCTGGAGCCATTGCTCAGGCGAAGGAACCAAAGGCACACCAGCGGACGAACCATATTCTATGCCGCTACCATCTCATCCGAGAAATTGTGGATCGAGGTGACGTCGATCTTCAGAAGATCAATGGAAAGGAGAACCTGGCTGACCCATTCACTAAAGCCATTGCGGTGAAGGAGTTCGACAACTATAAGTCGAAGATGGGTATTAGATACTGCACCGATTGGCTTTAGGCCAAGTGGGAGATTGTTGGGAATAGTGTCCCAAAGCCAATTGTCAGCCTGTTGACGGTTGTGCTCATTTTTATATTTGTACATGAATTATGAATTAATAAAAATTATTTTGATATTTTTTATCATAAAATGTTTCATCTTCTAATGAACTCCTATGTTGTGGTGAAGTCCTTAGGACTATTTAGACTCGACAAAGGAGGATTTATCGTTTAGTCGTTAAATCTGTTCGCGACCAAATGATACGTTGTTACCAAGGATGACAATGTTTATCAAGAATAGGTCGTTGTGTGCCATATAGGTTGGTTGTCCTCTTAACCAATGAGTGTGGAGACACGGGTATGGCATACAGGTGAGATGTAAGGGTACATCTGCACTGAACGTGACCGACTCCAGAGCTATTTCTGCTGTCAAGATTTGCTCTGATGGAATATGGGTATAAATATCCCTTCGACCTGAGACCGTCACGGTGACTTGCAAGCAACTCACTGCACTTAGGCACTGGACTACCTGAATTTCTAATTCAGTGACGGAAGGCTGCTGGGTGTAGTCAAGTACTTGACTTGTCGGTGCGTGTGTCAAGATGAGATTGACCACTCCAGTTTAGGAGCTATGTACAGTCGTATTTTAATTTAGCAAAATCTTGGCTAGGGTAGTCTTTGTGAGGAGTCACAGGACTGTTTGAGTTGAGCACGATTCGATGATCAAATCAGGGTTGACAGTTTAACCCTGAGTCATCCTAAACACAGGGGTCAAAAGGATGAATTATACAGTAACTATATTCATGTAGGTTCTAAGTGTTGCGATTGCGACTCTTCGATCTATCCGAACGTCGGGTACCATTGCTAGATGGTCACTTCGATTGGTACAGAAATTGGTTCCTGTGCTACCGGCTTAGGTTCGAACCTGTGGGGTCACACACATTAGAGGTTCCTATCTGATCTGATGGCTGATGTAGAATCCTACATGTTTGAGACTCAGTGATCGAGAATCAAGATTCTCTGATCATGAGTTCCACACATTATGGGTACCGGGGTCAAGAGTCCCACTAGTTGGGACTTTTCGATCAGGGTTATATATCGATGAATTTTGATGCCCGATTGCCCATCGGATTTGGACTCAGTATTTATGAGAGGCTTAATTAGTGATTTGATCACTAATTAACTCAATTTAATTGAGTAATTATTTTTGGATCAAGTCCAATTGAATTGGATTCAGTTGGGTTTGACCCGATTAGGTTAAGAGTTGACCTAATCGTCAAGATGGTTTGGTCCCTGATTTGATCAAGGGTTGGGCTTAGTCAATTCCTGATTTGATTAGGATTTTATTGAGCCTAATTAAGCCTAATTAAGTTGGATTTAAATTAGTCTAATTGGACCTAACTTATTTGGTTCAATTAGGTTGGTTTAAATAATTAAACCACCTTGACCCAATCTCCATGCGCCACCTCACTTCCATTGCACCCATTTGAATTCATGAGAAGGAACTTCTCATGAATTTTTTCTCATGCCAAGCCCTCTCCATGCCCCACTTTAATGTGCCATATGAATGGATAAGGATGATTGGTTGGCCATTCAAATTCAAAATAAAGTTTGAATTTGAATGGGCAATCAATCTTTGCGCCTTATCCCTTTTTTTACGCCCCATTTATTATATGAGAAAAGGTTTCTCATGAAAGCACTCCATGCACAATTTAAGCCATGCCTCATGTCTTTAGTGGATAAGGGATGAGTTGGTGTCCATTTGAATTCAAAATTTGATTTGAATTCAAATGTGCAATTACTCATCTTTATCCTTTCTTTTGGATAAGACGTTTGACGTTGTTATAAAAGGAGGAGAAGAGTGGGGCATGTATGAAGAAGATTTTTGAAGAAAAATTTTGGGACGTGAGAAGTCTTGTGCATGAGAAGAAAGTCCATATCCTTCCAAGAGAAAAAGAAAGAAAAGAAAGAAAAGTGGGTACAAGATTTTCGGTGAGTTCCCTGGAGTTTTAGCCTGGGGTTCGAGAAGTGAGAAAGTGAGCTACGAGTGTCATGAGCCCACAAAATCTCAGAGAGATCTTCAACATCCTCTCAAGCACATCTGTTGATGATCCAGAGCATCCAAAGAATCGATAGACATCGATCGAAGGAGTTCGATCAGCATCGACCGTCAAAAGGGCTCTACAACGAGCTAGCTCTCGTGAAGAGTCGATCAGATCGGAAGCTTCGTGTGGATGATCCACAGAGGCCAGACACGCTGTGTGGCTGCATCGCAATGATCAGACTCTTCCGACGGTGATCAGATTGCGGTGATCTACTACTTGCACAAAGGTATTGTGTTCTGAACACATTACAATAAAGTATTTATTGTTCAAATTCGAATTTCAAATTTAAATGCATGCATGCTATATATAATATTTAGATCCTAGTGTAGGATAAATTCATGTTAATTAATTAGATTAATTAATATTTTTTCACTGTAAAATCATGATTTTGAAAAAGTTTTAAAATTATCATTTTACCCCTGCACTGAATAACCCACAGGTTGGTGGCGAAGGATTTCAGACAAAAGCAAGGAATTGACTATGATAAAATATTCTCACCAGTGGCTATGCTCAAGTCCATCAGAATTTTGCTTACTATAGCAGCATACTACGATTATGAGATCTGACAGATGGATGTCAAGATTGCATTCCTTAATGATAATCTAGAGAAAGAAGTCTATATGACTCTGCCAGAGAGATTTATCTCAAGGGGAGAGTCAATCAAGTATGCAAGCTAAAGAGATCCATCTATAGATTAAAGCAGGCTTCGAGAAGTTGAAACATCTGATTTGATATGACAGTCAAAGAATTTGGCTTTATCAAAAATAAGGATAAACTATATGTATATAAGAAGATAAATGGGAGTGCTGTTGTCTTCTTGATTTTATATGTCGATGACATATTGCTCATTGAGAATGATATCCCAATAATGCAATCGGTCAAGACTTGGCTATCGAATAATTTTTTTATGAAAGACTTGGATGAAGCATCCTATATACTGGGTATGAAGATCTATAGAGATAGATCTAAAAGGATGTTAAGCTTATCCCAGTCATGGTATATAGATCTCATATTAAAGAGGTTTAATATGAAGGCTAGTTAGAGAGGTTACCTACTTGCAAGTCATGGTATATGTTTCTTTAAGAAAATGTATCCTAAGATATTAGAAGAGAGAAAGAGGATGAGTGAAATTCTTTATGCTTCGGTTGTGGGATCAATTATGTATGCCATGCTATGTACCAAGCCTGATGTAGCTTATGCTTTGGACGTAGCTAATAGATTTCAGGCTGATTCAAAGGAGGATCATTGGACAACAGATGATAGCAAGTCGATATTAGGGTATGTGTTTACCTTAAATGATGGGGTAGTGAGTTGAAAGAGTTTCCAGCAGTAAATAATATCTGACTCAGTTACTGAGGCAGAGTACATCGCTGCTAGTGAAGCCATTAAGGAAGCTGTCTGGATGAAAAAAGTTCATCATGGATTTAGGAGTTGTTCCTAAGAATAAAGGACTGGTGTCACTCTATTGTGATTACACTGGGGCTGTTATTTAAGCTAAGAAATCTAGGTCTCATTATAGATCCAAACACATCCTCAGATGCTTTCATCTCGTTAGAGATAAGATGTTGTCATTGAATGAGTAGACAGAAAGAATAATATAACAGATCCATTCACTAAGGCCATACCAAAGTAGCTATATAATCGCCATCTTGATTGTATGAGATATAAAGGTGATTGACTTTAGTGCAAGTGGGATATTGAAAGAAGAGTGCCCTATAAGCCAATCGTAAGTGTGTTGCGATGGATTTTTCTTTATAATTTTTTCAACTCATATAATGACATTTATTATTTGAGATATTGATTCATCATATTAGCTGCATCTTATTATGTCTAAGATTACGATGAGCCCCAAAGATTAGGGTAATGGTTTCAGAAGATATGAATGGGTCATGCTAGTGAGACCTAAAATCCTAAAATCCTAATCTTAAACATTCCTGGTCGTAGGAGCATTGAGTCGGGGATCAATGTTCCAGATAGACCGGCACATCTTATGTATGCTCGATGGAGGGGGTGGCAGACCTCACTAGCCACTTGTGTGGGATACTAATACAAGGATATGGGTGCTCATTTGAGAAATGAGTCCACTGAATTGACTCGATGAAAGAGAACATCTTATGGAAGCCTTACTTGCATGTCAAAGATGGTTCTCTAAGTAGGAGTTGTGCAAGTGATCCTTAGACCTGAGATCACCATAAAATCTTATGCACATGAATCCATATTTTGATCATACTCAAGCATGGCTTTAAGATATGTATGGAGTGTTCTGGATATGGTAGAAGTGTGTACGAAGGTTGTGAGTAAGTCAACATAGAATCGATCGCTCCTAGTAAGAGGAGATCGCATCCTGTATATTTTCTTTCATAGATGACTCAGAAAAAATTTTTGGCCAAAAGTAGGAAGGAGATTAGAAAGAGTTTCTAATGCTTCTTCATTGGAATCATCATTGATTAATTGAGAATCGATATGAATATGTGTTTGAGTTTGACATAATTCCATACTCATGAACATATTCAGGATGCTGGGATGATCGAAGGATTGTATTGCATGGTAACTTACCACTGAAGAGTATATTTGATATTTTCATCAAATTTTTACATCTTCTGAGGAGTTATGATATATTGCTAGACGTCAATCTTGATTTGTAGGTTTTTGATCGAATTAAAGAGTTTAATTCGAATGCTAATTAGAAAGAGTTCTAATTACTGAAATCGGGTTAGCTCGATTGGATCTAAATCGATTAGATTAAATTCTAATCAAATTAGATCAACTAGCATCCAGACCTACTACTAACTAGATGTGAAACCCAATGGGTCACACATATATAAAAATTAGCCAAGGACCCTTTTTAAAAAAGTTGATTGAAATTTTGGACTCAATCAGGGTTCCGATAAGCATGCTAGCACGTGTGGAATCCCTTGCTCTTTTAGAGATCAATTTGGTCTCATGCCTTGATCATTTGCAAGTCCAATTTGGTGAGCATTTGGGTCAGGTCAAACCACCTGGATGTAGTCAAAAAGAAGCACCATATCTGGTGTACACGCCAAATAACTAAGAGTCCAACTTAAAAAGGACTCTTGGCACTAATATGCAGAATGCATGCGCACTTTATTTGTGGCATGGAAAAAGACTAAGAATCTTCTATTTTGGGCCTCTATTTTTTATGATAAGTGTTGGTGCAAAATTTCATCGATGTCGGAGAAGCTGGAGTCGAGGGGATCACGGCCACCGTCAGGACCTACAAGGAAAGTCTAAATCGAGTTGGGGGTGCTCCGACAAGACCCTCCGATGCTCAAGTCAGTACTCTACTTCAACAGAAATGGTGCACTCGAATGGGATTTTAGCAGAGTTTAGAGATAGTGCTTAGAGCTTAGAGGAGAACGTATCTGGAGGGTCTCTTTTATAGATGGGAGAGCGTAATCGATTGATAGCGACATCCGTAACTGCCTGGTAGTAGGCCGTTCGGGGCCACGTGGAGTTTGTTACGGAGAGTAGTGGTGTCTGTTGTTGTGACTTGTCAGAGAGTGGTGGGGCCACGTGAAGTTTGTTACAGAGAGTGGAGTGGTGTCCGTTATCGTGACTTGCCGGGGAGTTCAGGCCGGACTGCTGAAGCTCGGTTGGGACGTTTGGTGGAGCGGAATAGCTCTCTGTCTCAGCAATCTAAGAGAAGCTCGGAGATTTTTGAGGTTGCTGATGGGTTAACTATTGTTGGGTGCCTTAGGCATTGATGCTACAGATGGAAGTCATCTGCTGTAGAAGCCCGGACAAAAATTTCTATTGGAGAAATCCGGTTGGAGTCCGATTGCTAGAGAAGTCCGTCTGAAATTTATCTGATGTAGAAGCTTGTCTGAAGACTGTCCGCTGGAGAGGTCCGGATGCATGAGAAATCTGATAGAAGGTCGACCGATAGCAGAATTCGAAAGGTACTATAGAAGGTTGATCGATAGAAGAGTCTGAAAGGCGTTGTGGAAGTTCATCCACTGGAGGAGTCTGGAGGACACTGTGGAAGGTCGACCGCTGGAGGGGTCCAGAGGGAATTTGTCCGTTGGAGGGGTCTGGTTGGCACTGTTGAAGTCCGGTTGGTGCTGTTGAAGGTTGATGGCTAGAGAGGTACGGAGATATTGGAGACAGTCGGTCACTGTAGAAATTCGACTGCTGGAGCCCGTCCGTTGTAGAAGTTCGTCTAAAATTTATCCACTGTAGAAGTTCGGATGGAGTCCAATTCTTGTAGGAGTCCAAAAGGAGGCTGCTTACTGTAGAAGCTCGGATGGAGACCGATTGCCGTGGAAGCCCAGATGGAGACCGTTTATTGTAGAAGCTCGGATGAAGTCACTTACCGTAGACACTCGGATGAAGTTCGCTTGCAATAGAAGTTCGGACGAATTCGCTTACTGTAGAAGCTCGGATGAAATTTGGAAGGCGGTCGACCACTGTAGAAACTTGGATGGAGTCTGGTTACAGTAGAAGTCCTGCTGCTGGAGAAGCTCGGACATTGATGAAGTCCGAAGAGACAAAGAGTAAAGTCGATCATGACAGGAGGAAGTCTGAAAGAGATTCAGAGAGTAGTCGATCACTATAGAAAATCGACTGATAGTGAAGCCCAGAGAGCATTTGGAGCAGTCCGATAGATGACTGAAGGAGCTCATTATTGGAGAAGTCCAGAGGGTATGATAGGAGTTCATCTGTTGGAGGAATCTAGAGGACACTGTGGAAGGTCGACTGCTGGAGGAGTCGGGATGGTACTGTGGAAGCTCGGACGGCTGGGGGAGTTCAGAAAGACACCGCATAAGGTCGGAAGCCGGAAGAGTCCTGGGAGGGTTGGCCTCTTACGAACTTCGACTGGGGTTATTTTATACCCAACACTAGTCTCCCTACTTCCGAGTTTGGATTTCGAATGAAGAAAGTACAGAGAAATTTTCACAGCCGAAGTTGCCCCCCTTGATTTTCGTACTTGATTATTTTCAGATATTTTGACATTTGCATGCCGGTATTGGAGTCTATTCTAACTCTGAGTTGTCATTTATCGAGCTTCTCTTGTCTTTTATCTTATTCGATGTCGACGTTGTTTGAAGGATCCTGGTCATCGTCGTGTTGATTCATCCTTTTTATTCATGACCGAAGGTCTTTTCGAGGCCATTCGAATTTGATGCTTTCCTCCGGTATTCGAGCTTGGAGCCTGAACTTCTCGTTACTTTGAGGAAGTCTATTTTCTCCTGCTAGTATTGGATTCCTCCTTAGAGACTGAGAATTTTTACAAGAGTTTTCTTCCTCGTTGAGACGAGGTCCCTTGTGTCTTAGATGTAGTTCATTTTTTTCCTTATCTCTGGCGTAGCTCATCGCTTTCCCTTTTTCTCTCTCCCTTTTTTTTTACGTTTGGGCAAAGATTTTTCCTTTGCTCCTAACGGGGTTGTAGGGGTGTAGAGGAACCATTGAGAAGGCTTTTCTCCTCATCCAATCTTAAACGACCAGGTCTTCATTTGTATCAGGATGAGGTTCTCCTCCTGTTCCCGACACAGTCAATTTCAGCTCATGTTAGGATGAGGTTTTTCTCCTATTTTTAACAGGACTGTGGGGGCACATAAGGGCCATTGCGAGGGCCTCTCCCCCATCCGGTCTCTTAATAATTGGGTCTTCGACTTTGCTCGTGTTAGGACAAGGTTCTCCTCCTATTCCTAACATGGCTGTGGGGACGCATAAGGCCGTTGCGAGGGCCTCTCCCTCCATCCGGTCTCTTAATAATCGGGTCTTCAAATTTGCTCATGTTAGGATAAGGTTCTCCTCCTGTTCCTAACATGACTGTGGGGGTGCATAAGGGCTGTTGCGAGGGCCTCTCCCCCCATTCGATCTCTAAATAATCGGGTCTTCGACTTTGCTCATGTTAGGACAAGGTTTTTCTCCTGTTCCTAACATGGCTGTGGGGGCGCATAAGGACCATTGCAAGGGCCTCTCCCTCCATCCTGTCTCTTAATAATCGGGTCTTCGACTTTGCTCATGTTAGGATGAGGTTCTCCTCCTGTTCCTAATATGGCTGTGGGGGTGCATAAGGGTCATTGCGAGGGCCTCTCCCCCTATCCGGTCTCTTAATAACCAGATCTTCAAATTTGTTCATGTTAGGATGAGGTTCTCCTCCTGTTCTTAACATGGCTGTGGGGGCGCATAAGGGCCATTGCGAGGGCCTCTCCCCCCATCCAGTCTCTTAATAACCAGGTCTTCGACTTTGATCATGTTAGGACGAGATTCTCCTCCTGTTTCTAACATGACTGTGGGGGTGCATAAGGGCCGTTGCGAGGGCCTCTCCCTCCATCCGGTCTCTAAATAATTGGGCCTTCGTTTGTGTCGGGATGAGATTTTCCTCTTGTTCTTGACACGCTTAGTTTCGATTGTCTGAAGGAGCTACTCCCTGTCGTTATAAGCTCATGCCAAAAGAAAAGATATGTGAATATGAAACTTTTATTTAAGGCAAAGTTATCGGTAATACATTCATAAATTTTTTGAATTCCATGGTCGCAGAAGGTCCACTCCTCCGAGCTCTTTTAGATAGTATGTTCCAGGCCGAACTACCTCCCTGACTTTATATGGGCCTTCCCAGTTTGGGGTAAGTTTCTCTTGGTTCTGAGGTTGTGAAACAGCGGCTCACCGAAGTACTAAGTCTCCCACTCTGAAAGCTTTGCTCTTGACCCGGGAGTTGTAGTAGCGGGGTGCTTTCTGCTTGTAGGTTGCCATCCGAACTTGAGCTGTCTCCCATTTTTCTTCTAACAAGTCGAGGTTGGCCTTGAGATCCTGTGAGTTGTGCTGCTCGTCGAATGGCATGACTCGCACCAATAGAAGCTTGAGTTCAATCGGGATAACGACTTCTGTTCTGAAGGCTAAGGCAAAGGGGGTCTCCCCCGTGGGTAGTCTTTGGGTAGTTCGATATGTCCATAACACATGATAAAGCTCGTCTGCCCAAGTTCTCTTTGCTTTTTCAAGTCTCACCTTGATTGCTTGCAACAGAGTCCTGTTAGTCACCTCGGCTTCATCATTTGCCTGCGAATGGGCTACTGACGTGAAGTTATAGGAGATGTTTAAGTCCTCACAAAATTCAGCAAACCTTGCTCCAGCAAATTATCGCCCATTATCAGTAATGAGAGTTTTGGATAAGCTGAATCTACAAACGATTGACTTCCAGATGAAGTCCTGCACTTTAGCTTCTGTGATTTTCGCCAAAGGTCCGACTTCGACCTACTTGATGAAGTAGTCAATTGCCACCAGGAGAAACTTCCGCTATCCGGATGCCATGGGAAAAGGTCCAAGGATATCCATCCCCCATTGTGCAAACGGCCATGGGGCACTCAAGGGTGTAAGTTCGGAGGTGGGCTGTCTTTGGATATTCGCATATCTCTGACACCGATCACACTTTCTGACATATTCAATAGAGTCGTGGTACATTGTAGGCCAGTAGTAACCTTGTCGGAGTAGTTTGTGGGATAAAGATCTGGCCCCCAGGTGACTTCCGCAGACTCCTTCATGTACCTCCCACAAGGCAAAGTCAGTTTCAGAAGGCTGGAGACATTACAGGAGGGACAAAGAGTACGACCTCTTGTACAGCTTGTCCTCATAAAGGATATATCGGGAGGTCTGGTTTCTAAGCTTCCGAGCTTCTTTTGCATCATGAGGAAGAACCTCGTCTTTAAGGTATGCAACCAGTGGGTCAATCCAGCTGGGTTCCTGGCTGATCTCCATTACAAGCTACGGTTCTTCTGTACTTGGACATTTCAAAACTTCGAAGAGGACTTCCTTGGGTAGTTCAGCGTAGCTAGTGTAGCCAACTTGGAGAGAAGATCGGCCCTGGTATTTTCTGCTCTTGAAATCTGCTTGATGTCAAAGCTGCCAAAGGTAGGGATGATCTCTTTTATCTTTTCGAGATACTTGGCCATACTGTCCTCTCAAGCTTCATAGTTTTCTCTGACTTGTCCCACCACCAACTGGGAGTCACTGTAGACTTGGAGCCAATCTACTTCTAATTCTTTGGCGATCTTCAGTCCTGCAATCAAAGCTTCATATTCTGCTCCGTTATTTATCGTAGGGAATTCGAAGCGCAGCGCATACTCCACGATAATTCCTTCCAGATTGACCAAGATCAGGCCCACGCCCGTGCCTGACATGTTGGAGGAACCATCCACATAGAGGGCCCAAAAACCATCAAGGAGATCTGTTCTTTCCTCAGGGGAGTTCGGCTGGAGCTCTGGGTTGTCAGCTTCACCTCGTTCAAGTTCGGCTTCTTCTGGGATAGTGCATTCCACTATGAAGTCTGCTAATATCTGGGCTTTTATCATCGATCGAGGTCGATAGTTGATGTCAAATTTCATGAGCTCGACTGTCCATTTTGCTATCCTTCCGGAAGCATCCGCTCGATGCAGAACTGCCTTAATCGGTTGGTCGGTGAGCAGTGTTATGGTGTGCCCTTAAAAGTAAGGTCGGAGCCTTCGGACTGCAATCAACAGGATGTAAGTTAGTTTCTCTGACTTAGTGTACCTGGTTTCGGCGTCTCTCAATACTCAACTTATGTAGTAGATCGGTCGTTGAATTTTTACTTCTTTCTTAACCAGAACTGCTGCGAGAGCCACAGGGGAGATGTCAGGTACAGGAACAACTCTTTTTCAGGTTCGGCTTTGCCAATAGCGGAGGTGAGCCGAGGTAGTTCTTCAATTCTTCGAATGCTAGCTGACATTCAGTGGTCCAACAGAAGTTCTTCGACTGCTTGAGAGTCTGAAAGAAAGGTAGGCACCGTTCGGCCGACCTTGAGATGAAGCGATTCAGAGCTGCTACTCTCCCAGTAAGGTACTGAACTTCTTTTATTGACTTCGGGGTGGTCATTTTCTGGATGGCATGAATCTTTTTTGAATTTGCTTCGACCCCATACCCCGATACCATAAAGCCCAAGAATTTCCTGAGGTTTCTCCAAAAGCGTACTTGGTTGGGTTCAGCTTCATCTTGTATTTTCAGAGGATGTTGAAGTTCTCCTCAAGGTTGGCGATGTGGTTCATTGAGGATTTGCTTTTGACAAGCATGTCGTCCACGTAGACCTCCATATTGCGGCCGATCTGCTCTTTGAAGATCTTGTTCACCAGCCGTTGATAGGTCGCCCCTGCATTTTTTAGGCCAAAAGGCATGACCCTGTAACAGTAAAGACCACGGTCAGTGATAAAAGCAGTCTTTTCTTCATCCTCTGGTGCCATCCTGATTTGATTGTAGCCGGAGAATGCATCCATAAAAGTGAGAAGCTCGTGGCCCGAGGTTGCATCCACTAATTGGTCAATTCTGGGCAGAGGGTAACTGTCCTTCGGGCAGGTTTTGTTCAGCTTTTTGAAGTCTATACACATCCTCCACTTGCCGTTCACCTTCTTGACGAAAACCATATTGGAGACCCAGTTCGGATAGTTGACTTCTCTAATGAACCCAACTTTCAGGAGTTTATCAACTTCCTCAGCTATTGCCTTCTGCCTTTTCGGTGCATGACCTCAAATTTTTTCCTTCATCGGCCGATGTTTGGGATCAACAGCTCTTCTCCCAGGTTGGAGCCAATCTTTAGACTGTTCTTCCCTCCTTGACGGCTTTGGTTGTGGTAGGGCCCTCGGCTGATCTTCCCTACCTTCAGACCGGCGTAGGATGAATCTGTGGAGCCGACCCCATCTGATGAGCTCCTCGATCTCGTCTCGGAGCTGAATCCACTCCTCCGTGTCATGGCTGTGGTCACGATGATAGAGGCAGAACTTGTTAGGATTGCACTTCTAGGGGTGTGTGTGCATCCTTTCCGACCTTGGCAGCTGCTCCCTGATCTCCATCAGCACTTGAGTTTTTGGAGCATTAAGAGGGGCGTAGCTGTGAAATCTTCCTGGGGGAGAGCTTCGCCGAACTCTGAGGTCCGAGCTTCTCTGCCTACGAGCTCGGGGGGGAGTTCAGATATGCTTGTGTCTGGAGAGAGTTTGAGAACATGGTCGAGCTTCACTCGACCCTTTTTCAGCTGCGGGCTTGCTGGAGTCGCCCGCCTGCCGCTCCTTCGTGGCCTCCCCATCCTTCAGCTTGAAGGCTTTTTCTGCTCGGGCATATCCTTCAGCCCGAGCTAGGAAATCAATGAAGTTTTTGGGATACTTCTTTTCCAGGAAAAATAGAAGGTCATTCTTTTGAAGACCGCTCTTCAGGGTGGCCATTGAAACTGATTGGTCCAAGTTCTGGACCTCCAATGCGGCGGCGTTAAAATGGTTGACATAAGTTCAGATGGATTCTCCCTCTTTTGCTTGATGTTTGTTGGTGCAGAATTCCATCGAAGCCGGAGTTGCTGGAGTCGAGATGACCGCGGCCACCGTCGGGACCTACAAGGGAAGTCTAAACCAGAGTTGGGGGTGCTCCGGCAAGATCCTCCGACGCTCAAGTCAGTACTCTGCTTCAACAGAAATGGAGTGTTCGAGTGGAAATTTTAGCAGAGTTTTGAGATAGAGTTTTGAGCTTAGAGAAGAACGTATCTGAGGGTCCTTATTTATAGACGGAGAGCGTAATTGATTGACAGCGACGTCTGTAACCATCTGATAGTGGGCCATTCAGAGTCGCACAGAGTTTGTTATGGAGAGTAGTGGCATCGGGGGCCGTTCAGGGCCACGTGGAGTTTGTTACGGAGAGTGGTGTCTGTTGTCATGACTTGCCAGAGAGTGGAACAGGGTAGCAGCCCTCGTTGTGGCTTGCCAGAGAGTGGTGGAGCCGTGTGGAATTCATTGCAGAGAGTGGAGCAGGGTAGCGGCCCTCGTCGTGGCTTGCCAGAGAGTGGTGGAGCCGTGTGGAATCCATTGTAGAGAGTGGAGTAGGTAGCGGCCCTCGTCGTGGCTTGCCAGAGAGTGGTGGAGCCACGTGGAATCCATTGCAGAGAGTGGAGCAGGGTAGTGGCCCTCGTCGTGGCTTGCCAGAGAGTTCGGATCTGTCAGCTGAAGCTCGACTGGGATGTCTCATGGAGCAGAATGACTCTCTGTCTCATCGATCTAGGAGAAGCTCGGATGTTTCTGAGGTCGCTGACGAGTCTACTATTGTCGGAGGCCTTGGGCGCTGAGGCTACAGGTGAGAACCATCTGCTGTAGAGACTCAGATGAAGACTTTCTATTGGCGAAGTCTGGTAGGAGTCCAATTGCTAGGGAAGTTCATTTGGGATTTGCCCAATGCGGAAGCTC
This sequence comes from Elaeis guineensis, assembly GCF_000442705.2. Taxonomy (NCBI): domain Eukaryota; kingdom Viridiplantae; phylum Streptophyta; class Magnoliopsida; order Arecales; family Arecaceae; genus Elaeis; species Elaeis guineensis. The sequence continues at coordinate 38,831,198 of NC_026003.2, read as the reverse complement.
GTCTGAAGATTATCTGTCGGAGGAGTCCGATTTCATGAGGAATCTAGCGGAAGGTCGGCCGGTGGTGGACTTCGGATGGCGTTGGGGAGGCTTGTCTACTGGAGGAGTCTGAGGGATCCAGAGGTGATCGGTCGTTGTAGAAATCCAGCTGCTGGAGCCCGTTCGTTGCAAAAGCTCATCCGGAATCCATCCACTGTGGAAGTTCGGACGGAGTCCGATTCTTGCAGGAGCTCGTTCGGAATCCATCCGTTGTGGAAGTTTGGACGGAATCCGATTCTTACAGGAGGCCGAAAGGAGGTCGCTTATTGTAAGAGCTCGATCGAAGATCGATTGTCGTGGGAGCTCGGAGCAACGATCTAGCCGGTGGATCCTGCCCCATGGTAGAAGCTCGTCTGGGATCCGGCTACGAAGAAGTTTGGCTGAAGTCTACCTGTAATAGAAGTTCGGAAGAAATTTGTTTATAATAGAGGCTCGAATGGAAATTGCTTACAGTAGATATCTGGGGTAGATAGTCTGCTGTAGAAATTTGGAGTAGACCTCCCGTAGTAGAAGTTCAGCTCTCGCGGGAGCTCGATTGGGATCCAGAAGGGATTCAGAGAATAGTTGATTACTGTAGAAGGTCGACTGGCAGTGAGGCCCAGAGAGCTTTTGGGGCGGCCCGATAGATGAATGAAGAAGTTCATTATCGAAGAAGTCCGGGCGGTTGAGGGGGTTTGGAGAGATGCTACACACAAGATTGGAAGCCGGAAGAGCCCTGGAAGGGTTGGTCTTTTACAAACTTCGATTGGGGGGGATTTTATACCCAACACCAGTCTCCCTACTTTTGAGTTCGGGTTCCAAATGAAGGAAGTACAGAGAAATTCTCACGATCGAAGTTGCTCCCCTCGATTTTCGCACTCGGTGGTAGCCAGATATTTTGACGTTCGACATGCTGGTACTAGAGCCTTTTCGAAAAAGATTTCTTTTTTTTGAAATTTCCGTCGGAGTGCTGCCCCAAGTATGATGCAATAATGGTTTTACTAATTGTCGGCCACCTTCAGTCGCTTGCCACGACGAGTGGGCCACGCGACGGTCATGGACTGGCCAGAGGAGTCCTGCAGTCATTATTGCTCCGGACCCCGTCGCCTATTTAAACCCGTCTCTCTCCTTCGGGGATTTCACTTTGCACGGGAATTTCTTCGGTCCTTCCCTCTTGGCCTTAGGCGTCCTTCGAGTCGTCCTCATCTCTACATCCTTGCATCCCTCATACCAGCCTAGGTTAGCCCCAGAACTTTCTCCGCTTCTGCGGCCCCATTCATAGACTATGCCGATCGTCCTTCATTGCAGATATGGGCGTAGACGCGGCTCAGATGTTAGCCCAGAGTCTCAAAGCCCATGATCTGGAAGGCGCTGCAACTTTCGGGTCGGCGAAGAAGGCGAGGGTAGAAGAGACAGATCCGGCCATATTTCACCTTGATCGTCCAGAGCCCGTGCTTAGGCACATCTTCGATCGTGAGTGCTTCCCGGTGTGTGTCATTATACGAGGAAACCTGACCTCAGAAAGAAGGTCATGCCCGCCGTCACTATGAGGGGGAACCTAACCTCAGAAAGAAGGTCATGCCCGCCGTCATTGTGAGGCGGCGGGAACCATGGCACGGAAAAGATGGCATTTACATGTACTTTGAAGATAATGCTGGAGTAATTGCCGAAAAGAGGGCTGGAAGAAGAAGTCAGGTACTTAAAGTAATCCTCGACGATGGTCGGAACCGAGAGTTCGAAGTCTAATGAAGCCGAGCTTCCTTAGAACATTTCTCCTCTTTTTTTTTTCATGTATTCTTTTTCTTCTCTGGTTGTTTCTCTTTTTGTTTTTGGCCTTCAAGGCTTTGTAATATGTACTTCACCAATGAAATGAAAATAAAATTATCTATTACCTTGTCCATTCTGTATTAAATGGTTGTTTACCGAACTTTCTTTGTCTTCCATCTCGTTTGGCATTGACGTAATTTGTAATTCCTCGTCTGTTCTTACTTCGAGTCATCATTTATCGAACTTTTTTTATCTTTCATTCTGTTTGACATCGACGTTGTTTGAAGATTCCTGGTCGTCGCTGTGCTGATTCGCCCTTAGGGACTGGAGATTTTCGACAAGGATTTTCTTCCTCGTTGAGACGAGGTCCCTTGAGTCTCAGCCTTCAAAGGCTTCGTAACGCACACTTTACTAATAAAATGAAAAGGAATTTTTCTCATTACCTCATCTATTCTTGCTTTGAGTCATTGTTTACCGAGCTTCTTTTGTCTTTCGTCTTGTTCGACGTCGACGTTGTTTGAAGATTCTTGGTCATCGCTGTATTGATTCGCCCTTAGGGACTGGAGAGTTTCGACAAGGGTTTTCTTTCTTGTTGAGACAAGGTCCCTTGTGCCTTTGATGTAGTTCATTTTTCACTTATCGCTGGCATAGATCGTCGCTTTCTCTTTTCACTCTCCTTTTCTTCTGTGTTCGAGTGAGGATCTTTCCTCTGCTCTTGACGGGGTCGTGAGAGTGTAGAGGGGCCGTTGAGGAGGCTTTCCTCCTTGTCTGGTCTTGATCGACCAGGCCTTTGTACGTGTCAGGATGAGGTTCTCCTCTTGTTCCCGACAGTCAGTTTCAGCTCATGTTAGGATGAGGTTCTCCTTCTGTTCCTAACAGGATTGTGGGGGCACGCAAGGGCCGCTGTAAGGGTCTCTCCCCCATCTGATCTTTAAGTAATCGGGTCTTCGACTTTGCTCATATTAGGATGAGGTTCTCCTCCTGTTCCTAACAAGGCTATGGGGGCACATAAGGGCCGTTGCAAGGGCCTCTCCCCCATCCGATCTTTAAGAAATCAGGCCTTCGACTTTGCTCATGTTAGGACGAGGTTCTCCTCCTGTTCCTAACAAGGCTGTGGGGGTGCATATGGACCGTTGCGAGGGCCTCTCCCCCCATCTGGTCTTTAAGAAATCGGACCTTCAACTTTGCTCATGTTAGGATGAGGTTCTCCTCTTGTTCCTAACAAGGCTGTGGGGCGCATATGGGCCGTTGCGAGGGCCTCTCCCCCCATCCGGTCTTTAGAAACCAAGCCTTCGACTTTGCTCATGTTAGGACGAGGTTCTCCTCCTGTTCCTAACAAGGCTGTGGGGGCACATATGGGCCGTTGCGAGGGCCTCTCCCCTCATCCGGTCTTTAAAAAACTGGGCCTTCGATTTTGCTCATGTTAGGACGAGATTCTCCTCCTGTTCCTAACAAGGCTGTGGGGGCACATATGGGCCGTTGCGAGGGCCTCTCCCCCATCCGATCTTTAAGAAATCAGGCCTTCGTCTTTGCTTATGTTAGGATGAGATTCTCATCCTGTTCCTAACAAGCTTAATTTCGATTGTATAAGAGAGTTACTCCCTGTCGTTGTAAACTCATGCTAAAAGAAAAATATGCAAGTATGAAATTTTTATTTAAGGCAAAGCTATTGGTAATACATTCGCAAATTTTCTGAATTTCATAGTCGCGGAAGCTCTGCTCCTTCGAGCTCTTTTAGATAGTATGTTTCGGGTCGGACCACCTCCTTAACTTCATACGGGCCTTCCCAGTTTGGGACAAGTTTTTCTTGATTCTGAAGTTGTGAGACAGCGGCTCGTCGTAGTACCAGGTCCCCCACTCTGAAGACTTTGCATTTGACCCGAGAATTGTAGTAGCGGGCTACTTTCTGCTTGTAGGCCGCCATTCGAACTTGAGCTGTTTCCCGCTTTTCTTCTAACAAGTCGAGGTTGGCCTTGAGATCCTGCGGGTTGCACCGCTCGTCGAATGCCACAACTCATGCCGACGGAAGCTTGAGTTCAATTGAGATCACGGCTTCTATCCCGATGGCTAGGGCGAAGGGGGTCTCCCCTGTGGGCAATCTCTGAGTAGTTCGGTATGCCCATAACACATGATAAAGCTCGTCTGCCCAAGTTCCCTTTGCCTTTTCAAGTCTTGCCGTGATACCTTGCAGAAGAGTCCTGTTAGTCACTTCGGCCTCACTGTTTGCCTACGGATGGGCTATCGAAGTGAAGTTATGGGAGATATTCAAGTCCTCACAAAATTCAGCAAACTTTGCCCCAGCAAATTGCCGCCCATTATCAGTAATGAGGGTTCTGGGTAAGCCGAACCTACAAACAATTGACTTCCAGATGAAGTCCTGCACTTTAGCTTCTGTGATTTTTGCCAAAGGTTCATCTTCGACCCACTTGGTGAAATAGTCTATTACCACCAGGAGAAACTTCCACTGCCCGGATGCCATGGGAAAAGGTCCAAGGATATCCATCCCCCATTGCGCAAACGGCCATGGGGCACTCAATGGTGTCAGTTCGGAGGCAGGTTGCCTTTGTACACTTGCATATCTCTGACACCGGTCGCATCTTCTGACATATTCGATGGAGTCATGGTACATGGTAGGCCAGTAATAGCCTTGACGGAGCAGCTTATGGGATAAAGATCTGGCCCCCAGGTGACTTCCACAGACTCCCTCATGTACCTCTCTCAAGGCGAAGTCGACTTCAGAAGGCCGGAGATATTTCAGGAGGGGCAAGGAGTATGACCTCTTGTATAGCTTGCCTTCGTAAAGGATATATCGGGAGGCCTGGTTCTTAAGCTTTCGAGCTTCTTTTGCATCAGGAGGAAGGACTCCATCCTTGAGGTATGCAACCAGTGGGTCGATCAAACTGGGTTCATGGTTGATCTCCATCACAGACTGTGATTCTTTCGTGTTTGGGCGCCTCAGAACTTCGAAGAAGACTTCCTTAGGTAGTTCAGCCTGAGCCAATGTAGCCAGCTTGGAGAGAAGGTCGGCCCTGGTATTTTCTGCTCTTGGGATCTGCTTGATGTCGAAGCTGCCGAAGGTAGGGATGATCTCCTTTACCTTTTCAAGATACTTGGCCATACTGTCCTCCCAAGCTTCATAATTTTTGTTGACCTATCCCACAACTAATTGAGAGTCACTGTAGGCTTGAAGCCGATCTACTTTCAATTCTTTGGCGACCTTTAGTCCTGCAATCAGAGCTTCATATTCTGCTCTGTTATTTGTCACAGAGAACTCAAAGCGCAGTGCATACTCCGCGATAATTCTGTCAGGATTGACCAAGACCAGGCCCGCGCCCGCGCCTGACATGTTGGAGGAACCGTCCACGTAGAGGGCCTAAAAACTATCAGGGAGATCAGCTTTTTCTTCAGGAGAGTTCGGTCGGAGCCCTGGGTCATCGGCTCCATCTCGTCCAAGCTCGACCTCCTCCAGGATAATGCATTCCATCACGAAGTCCACTAATATCTGGGCTTTGATTACTGGCCGAGGTCGATAGTCGATGTTGAACTCCGTGAGCTCGACCGCCCATTTGCAATTCTCCCAGAGGCATCCGCTCGATGCAGAACCGCCTTGATCGGCTGGTCAGTGAGCAGTGTTATGGTGTATCCTTAAAAGTAAGGTTGGAGCCGTTGAGCTGCAATCAACAAGGCATAAGTTAGTTTCTCTAACTTAGTATACCTGGTTTTGGCATCTCTTAATACTCGGCTTATGTAGTAGATCGGCCGTTGAGTTTCTGCTTCTTCCTTAATCAGAACTGCAGCAAGGGCCACAGGGGAGACCATCAAATATAGGAACAACTCCTCTCCAGGCTCGGGCTTTGCCAATAGTGGAGATGAGCCGAGGTAGTTCTTCAGCTCTTCGAATGCTTGCTGACATCCAGTGGTCCAACAGAAGTTCTTCGGCTACTTGAGGGTCTGGAAGAAAGGTAGGCACCGCTCGGCCGATCTTGAGACGAAGCGATTTAAAGCCGCTACTCTCCCGATAAGGCGCTGAACTTCCTTTATTGACCTCGGGGCGGTCATCTCCTGGATGGTGCGAATCTTCTCCGGATTTGCCTCAATCCCACGCTCCAATACCATAAAGCCCAGGAATTTTCCTGAGGTTACTCCAAAAGTGCATTTGTCTGGGTTCAGCTTCATCTTGTATTTTTGAAGGGCGCTGAAGGTCTCTTCAAGGTCGGCGACGTGGTTCATCGAGAATTTATTTTTTACGAGCATGTCATCCACGTAGACCTCTATGTTGCGGCCGATCTGCTCTTTGAAGATCTTATTCACCAGTCGCTGATATGTCGCCCCTATATTTTTGAGGCCAAAAGGCATGACCCTGTAACAATAAAGGCCATGATTAGTAATAAAAGTAGTTTTTTCTTCATCCTCTGGCGCCATCCTGATCTGACTGTAGCTGGAGAATGCATCCATGAAAGTGAGAAGCTCGTGGCCTGATGTTGCATCCACTAATTGGTCGATTCTGGGCAGAGAGTAACTATTCTTCGGACAGGCTTTATTCAGCTTTTTGAAGTCTATGCACATCCTCTATTTACCGTTCGCCTTCTTAACCAGGACCACATTGAAAACCCAGCTCAGATAGTTGACCTCTCTGATGAACCTGGCTTTCAAGAGTTTATCAACTTTCTTGGCTATTGCCATTTGTCTTTTCAGTGCATGACTTCGAATTTTTTCTTTCGTTGGTCGGTGTTTGGAATCAACAGCCAGACGGTGTTCCATAACCTCGGCATCGATCCCTGGCATGTTTACCGGAACCCAAGCAAAAACATCCACATTCTTTTGTAGGAAATTAATAAGTTGTGTCCGCACCCCTTTCCCCAAGCTGGAGCCGATCTTCACCATGTGCTCTTCGTTCCCATCATTCAAAGGAACTGAGACAAGATCTTCCATTGGCCCACCCCGTTCTTCAGTCAGGTCATCACGGGTGTCCAATCCATCAACCGGACAGGGGTCAGGCTGACCACTTCTTTGCAGGGCTATATTATAGCAATGCCTTGCCAGGGCTTGATCTCCTCTAACTTCTCTGACCCCTTGGCTGGTAGGAAATTTTAATTTTAGATGGTAGGTCGATACTATAGCTCGGAGGGCGTTGAGGTCGGGTCGGTCGAGAATTGCGTTGTAGGCAGACGGTGCCCTCACCACCAGAAAATCCACCAGCGCTTTGGATTGTTTTGGATACTGACCTACAACTACAGTCAAAGTTATTACTCCCTCCACTGGCACAGCATCGTCAGTAAACCCTACCAACGGGGAGCTAGTCGGCCCTAACCGACCATCAGGGATGGATATTTTTGAGAATGCATTGTAAAACAAAATATCGATCGAGCTTCCACTGTCAACAAGAATGTGGCGTACATCGTAATCAGTAATATTTAAAGAAACTACAACCACATCATTATGGAGGAACTGGATCCCCCGGGCGTCTTCTTCAGTAAAGGTTATAGATCCTTCAATTTTTTGCCGCTTGGGCGGCCTGGCCGATCCACTGGCCGCTCCCCTCTGGGGCCCTCCAGAGATGGTGTTAATGATCCCGATTGGAGGCCAATCTCTAGGCTATTCTTCCCTCTTTGGCAGCTCTAGTTGTGGCAGAGCCCTCGGCCGATCCTTTCTACCTTCAGGCCAGCATCGGACGAATCTGTCGACCATCTTTACCGGAGGAGGAGGAGCCTGGAAAGCTGGAGACGAGGCCGGGTCTTGCGGAGATCGCTGAGATCTGGCCGTGGAGGCCGTGGATCGCCTGGTGGATGCCTTTCGGGGAGGCATCAGGTGGAGATCTAGTAGGGAAAGGAGAAGAAGATGTCGGAGAAGATGACCGGAGACAGTCCCGTTGAGCACTCCTTTAAGAATAAGGGTACTGCGAAGACACGCTCCCTTCCTCTAGCGCCAATTCTGTTGGTGCAGAATTCCACCGAAGTCGGAGTTGCTGGAGTCGAGATGACCGCGGCCGCCACGGGACCTGCAAGGAAAGTCTAAATCGGAGTTGGGGGTGCTCCGATAAGACCCTCCGACGCTCAAGTCAGTACTCTGCTTCAACAGAAATGGAGTGCTCGAGTGAAAATTTTAGCAGAATTTTGAGATAGAGTTTTGAGCTTACAGAAGAACGTATCTGAGGGTCCTTATTTATAGACGGAGAGCGTAACTGATTGACAGTGACGTCTGTAACCATCTGATAGTGGGCCGTTCAGAGTCGCACAGAGTTTGTTATGGAGAGCAGTGGCGTCGAGGACCGTTCAAGGGCCACATGGAGTTTGTTATGGAGAGTGGTGTCCATTGTCGTGACTTGCCAGAGAGTGGAGCAGGGTAGCGGCCCTCATCGTGGCTTGCCAAAGAGTGGTGGAGCCGCATGGAATTCATTGCAGAGAGTGAAGTAGGGTAGCGACCCTCGTCGTGGCTTTGCCAGAGAGTGGTGGAGCCGCGTGAAATCCATTGCAGAGACTGGAGCAGGGTAGCGGCCCTCGTTGTGGCTTGCCAGAGAGTGGTGGAGCCGTGTGGAATCCATTACAGAGAGTGGAGCAGGGTAGAGGCCCTCATCGTGGCTTGCCATAGAGTTCGGATCTATCAGCTGAAGCTCGACTGGGATGTCTGATGGAGCAGAATGGCTCTTTATCTCGTCGATCTAGGAGAAGCTCGGATATTTTTGAGGTCGCTGACGAGTCTACTGTTGTCAGAGGCCTTGGGTGCTGAGGCTACAGGTGAGAACCATCTACTGTAGAGACTCGGATGAAGACTTTCTATTGGCGAAGTTCGGTAAGAGTCCAATTGCTAGGGAAGTCCGTCTGGGATTTGCCCGATGCGAAAGCTCGTCTGAAGATTATCCACCGAAGGAGTCCGATTTCATGAGGAATCTAGCGGAAGGTCGGCCGGTGGTGGACTTCGGATGGTGTTGGGGAGGCTTGTCTGCTGGAGGAGTCTGAGGGATCTGGAGGTGATCAGCCGTTGTAGAAATCCAACTGTTGGAGCCCGTCCGTTGCAAAAGCTCATCCGAAATCCATCCGCTGTGGAAGTTTGGACGGAGTCCGATTCTTGCAGGAGCTCGTCCGGAATCCATCCGCTATAGAAGTTCGGACAGAGTCCGATTCTTGCAGGAGGTCGAAAGGAGGTCGCTTATTGTAGGAGCTCGGTCGAAGATCGATTGTCGTGGGAGCTCGGAGCAACGACCTAGCCGGTGGATCCTGCCCTATGGTAGAAGCTCGTCTGGGATCCAGCTACAAAGAAGTTCAGCTGAAGTCTACCTATAATAGAAGTTCGAAAGAAATTTATTTACAGTAGAGGCTCGGATGGAATTTGCTTACAGTAGATATCTGGGGTAGACAGCCCACTGTAGGAATTCGGAGTAGACCGCTCGTAGTAGAAGTTCGGCTCTCGCGGGAGCTCGGTTGGGATCCGGAAGGGATTCAGAGAATAGTTGATTACTATAGAAGGTCGATTGGCAGTGAGGCCCAGAGATCTTTTGGGGTGGCCCGGTAGATGAATGCAGAAGTTCATTATCGGAGAAGTTCGGGCGGTCGAGGGGGTTCAGAGAGATGCCACACACAAGGTCGGAAGTCGGAAGAGCCCTGGAAGGGTCGGTCTTTTACAAACTTCAGTCGGGGGGGGGATTTTATACCCAACAATGTTGATAAGGGACTCCGAACCTCTCCGGAGACATCGACTGCTGACGAAATGTGCCACAAACTGGTGGATCATTTGATCAAAGGAGAAAATAGTACCCGACTTCAATGCTGAGTACCAATTTCTTGCTGCTCCCTTCAAGGTAGATGAGAAAGCTCGGCATAGGATGGCGTCTGGCGCGCCATGGAGCAACATCATTATTCAAAAGGCCTCCAGGTGGTCAATCGGATCCGAGGTCCTGTCGTAGCTCTCAAATTGGGGGAGCTTGAAGTTTGACGGGATCGGTTCCTGCATAATCTTTTGAGAAAAAGGAGGGTCAATATAGATATCCTCACCGTAAGCAGGGGGAGCATGGTGGAGCTCTTTGATCTGCCGGTTCATCTCTCAGAACCTTTGATCCAAGAGATCCTCTCGATCATGAATCTCGAGGGTCTTCTGGCAGAACGGAGGTAGGGACCCTCCGGGGGTGGAATCATGATCAGACAGATGGCTCTCCGCCCTCTGCTTTTCCTTTTCGGGGGATACAAGATGATTGGCCCAAGTGGGCCGCCCGATCGTTGGATTCTGAAACTCCAGTGATGCTCTTTCCAGCCGCACAGATGCCTGCGGCTGCTGTTCTGCATGGCCTGCACCACTTCGGTGAGGCCCCTGACCTGCTGAACCAACAGGTCGAACTGCTCCATGCCGACTGCCATTGCCGGAGGAGGAGGAGCCTGAAAAACTGAAGACGAGGTCGGAGCTGGCGGATCTTGCTGAGATCTGGCCACGGAGGCCGTAGATCGCCTGGTGGATGCCTTTCAGGGAGGCATCAGGTTGGGATCTGACCGGAGAAGAAGAAGAAGATGTCGAAGAAGATGACCGAAGACAGTCCCATTGAGTACTCCTTTAAGAACAAGGGTCCTGCGAAGACACAGCCCCCTTCCTCTAGCGTCAATTCTGTTGGTGTAGAATTCTGCCGATGCCGGAGAAGCTAGAGTCGAGGGGATCACAGCCACCACCGGGACCTGCAAGGAAAGTCTAAATCGAAGTTGGGGGTGCTCCGACAAGATCCTCCGACGCTCAAGTCAGTACTCTGCTTCAACAGAAATGGAGCACTCAAATGAGATTTTAGCAGAGTTTAGAGATAGTGCTGAGAGCTTAGAGGAGAACGTATCTGGGGAGGTCTCTTTTATAGATGGGAGAGCATAACCGATTGACAGCGATGTCCATAACTGCCTGGTAGTGGGCCGTTCAGGACCACATGGAGTTTATTACGGAGAGTAGTGGTGTTCGTTGTCGCGACTTGCGGAGAGTGGTGGGGCCACGTGGAGTTTGTTACAAAGAATGGAGTGGTGTCCGTTGTCGCGACTTGCCGGAGAGTTTGGGTCGGACTGCTGAAGCTCGGTTGGGACGTCTGGTGGAGCGGAATAGCTCTCTATCTCAGCAATCTAAGAGAAGCTCGATATTTTCGAGGTTGCTGACGGGTTAACTGTTGTTGGGTGCCTTAGGCGTTGATGCTGCAGACGAAAGTCATCTGCTGTAGAAGTCCGGACGAAAACTTTCTGTTGGCGAAATTCGGCTGGAGTCTGATTGCTAGAGAAGTTCATCTAGAATTTGTCTGATGTAGAAGCTTGTCTGAAGACTGTCCGCTAGAGAGGTCCGATTGCATGAGGAATCCGATAGAAGGTCGATCGATAGCGAGATTCGGAAGGTGCTATAGAAGGTTGACCGATAGAAGAGTCTGGAAGTCATTGTGGAAGTTCGTCCGCCGGAGGAGTCTGGAGGATACTGTGGAAGGTCGACCTTGGAGGGGTCCGGCGGAAATTTATCCGTTGGAGGGGTCTGGTTGGCACTGTTGAAGTCCGATTGGTGCTGTTGAAAGTTGATGGCTGGAGAGGTACGGAAGACACCGGAGACAGTCGGTCACTGTAGAAATTTGGCTGCTGGAGCCCGTCCATTATAGAAGTTCATCTGGAATCCATCCGCTATAGAAGTTCGGATGGAGTCCGATTATTGTAGGAGTCCGGAAGGAGGCCGCTTACTGTAGAAGCTCAGATGGAGATCGATTATCGTGGAAGCCCGGATGGAGATCGCTTATTGTAGAAGCTCGGATGAAGTCCACTTACTGTAGAAACTTGGATGAAGTCCGCTTGCAATAGAAGTTCGGACAGAATTCGCTTACTGTAGAAGCTCGAATGAAATTTGGAAGGCAGTCGACCACCGTAGAAACTTGGATGGAGTCTGGTTACTGTAGAAGTCCTGCTGCTGGAGAAGTCCGGATATTGATGAAGTTCGAAAGAGGCTCGGAGTAAAGTCGATCGTGACAGGAGGAAATCTGGAAGAGATTCGGAGAGTAGTCGATCACTGTAGAAAATCGGCTGATAGTGAAGCCCAGAGAGCATTTGGAGCAATCCGATAGACGACTGAAGGAGCTTATGATTGGAGAAATTCGGAAGGTATAGTAGGAGTTCGTCCGTTGGAGGAATCTGGAGGACACTGTGGAAGGTCGACTGCTGGAGGAGTCCGAATGGTACTGTGGAAGCTCGGACGGTCGGGGGAGTTCAGAAAGACGCCGCACAAGGTCGGAAGTCGGAAGAGTCCTGGGATGGTTGGCCTCTTACGAACTTTGGCTGGGGTTATTTTATACCCAACAACAAGTATATCAGATGATAAGCCACCTAGTACACCTTTTGAAGTATGAAAATTCTATTAGATTGTATGTGAAAAAATTTCTTGAAGCTTTACTGCACGTGCGATAGTTTTTTCTGGACATGTGAAGGGATGCGAAGACTCCTTTTGTTTAGGGAGTCTTAAGCAATTTTTTATCTGATAATTTTTGTGATAAGGATCAATTTTAATTTTTGATCATATAGTAAAAATCTAAAAAAATATCAGATTAAGAAAGATTGCTTTTCACATCCTTTTCTGGGTGTGCGCGCGCGCGACTGGGAGAAGATGCTCGCGCATTTCTTCGGTGAAGAGTCCTTCTCATATATGAACTCTTATCAAAATAATGTGCAATTTGGTGATATTCTTTCTATTTGGACAAAGGTTTATGTGGCAAAATTTCACACTAATCTAATATGTGAAGAGATGTGAAAAGCATCTCGTTCTGGTGTGCATGCGTGAGAAGGCAGGAATTGACGTACCACCCCCTGAAGAGTCCTTCTATTTAAGGACTCTCAGATAAATGATATGAGGACTTGATATACCTTTTCAGATGAGGCATGCCTTCTCTGTTAGCACCCCATCTAGTGCTATAAATAGAGGATGACAGATGGGGTGATCATTCAATTCTTACATCCCCTATCCACTCCCTCTCTCCCTCTCTTACAACTCTAGGTTTTAGGACAAGACTTGTTCTTTTAAGACAAGCCTAATCCTAATAGCTCTAAGAATTTAAGAGGTCTAGAAAAAGATGATCAAGTCTAGTGGATAGTTCAAAAGATTCAGACTCAGGTCTGGAGGAAGATCTAATCGATTGGTGGCTGGTTGAGTTCTAGGGGCTAGAACTCTTGAAGCAAGGTGTAGAAAGTGTTGGGAATAGTGTCCCAAAGTCAATCGTCAGCCTGTTGACGGTTGTGCTCATTTTTATATTTATACATAAATTATGAATTAATAAAAATTATTTTGATATTTTTTATCACAAAATATTTCATCTTCTAATGAACTCCTATGTTGTGGTGAAGTCCTTAGGACTATTTAGACTCGACAAAGGAGGATTTGTTGTTTAGTCCTTAAATCTGTTCGTGACCAAATGATACGTTGTTACCAAGGATGACAATATTCATCAAGCATAGGTCGTTGTGTGCCATATAGGTTGGTTGTCCTCTTAACCAATAAGTGTGGAGACACTGGTATGGCATACAGGTGAGATGTAAGGATACATCTGCACTGAACGTGACCGACTCCGGAGCTATTTCTGCTGTCAAGATTTACTCTGATGGAATATGGGTATAAATATCCCTCTGACCTGAGACCGCCACGGTGACTTGCAAGCAACTCACTGCACTTAGGCATTGGACTACCTGAATTTTTAATTCAGTGACGGAAGGCTGCTGGGTGTAGTCAAGTACTTGACTTGTCGGTACATGTGTCAAGATGGGATTGACCACTCCAGTTTAGGAGCTGTGTACAGTCATGTTTCAATTTAACAAAACCTTGGCCAGGGTAGTCCTTGTGAGGAGTCACAGGACTGTTTGAGTTGAGCACGATTTGGATGATCTGATCAGGGTTGATAGTATAACCCTGAGTCATCCTAAACACAGGGGTCAAAAGGATGAATTATACAGTAACCATATTCATGTAGGTTCTGAGTGTTGTGATTGCGACTCTTCGACCTATCTAGACGTCGAGTACCATTGCTAGATGGTCACTTCGATTAGTACAGGAATTGGTTCCTGTGCTACTGGCTTAGGTTCGAACCTGCGGGGTCACACACATTAGAGGTTCCTATCTGATCTAATGGCTGATGTAGAATCCTACATGTTTGGGACTCAGTGATCGAGAATCAGGATTCTCTGATCATGAGTTCCACACATTATGGGTACCGGGGTCAAAAGTCCCACTAGTTGGGACTTTTCGATCAAGGTTACATATCGATGAATTCTAATGCCTGATTGCCCATCGAATTTGGACTCAGTATTTATGAGAAGTTTAATTAGTGATTTGATCGCTAATTAACTCAATTTGATTGAATAATTATTTTTGGATCAAGTCCAATTGAATTGGATTCAGTTGGGTTTGACCCGATTAAGTTAAGAGTTGACCTAATCGTCAAGATGGTTTGGTCCCTGATTTGATCAGGGGTTGGGCTAGTCAATTCTTGATTTGATTAGGATTTTATTGAGCCTAATTAAGCCTAATTAAGTTGGGTTTAAATTAGTCTAATTGGACATAACTTATTTGGTTCAATTAGGTTGGTTTAAATAATTAAACCACCTTGACCCAATCTCCATGCGCCACCTCACTTCCATTGCACCCATTTGAATTCATGAGAAGGAACTTCTCATAAATTTTTTTCTCACACCAAGCCCTCTCCACGCCCCACTTTAATGTGCCATATGAATGGATAAGGATGATTGGTTGGCCATTCAAATTCAAAATAAAGTTTGAATTTGAATGGGCAATCAATCTTTGCGCCTTATCCCTTTTTTTACGCCCCATTTATTACATGAGAAAAGATTTCTCATGAAAGCACTCCATGCATAATTTAAGCCATGCCTCACACCTTTAGTGGATAAGGGATGAGTTGGTGTACATTTGAATTCAAAATTTGATTTGAATTCAAATATGCAATTACTCATCTTTATCCTTTCTTTTGGATAAGACGTTTGACGTTGTTATTAAAGAGGAGAAGAGTGGGGCGTGCAAGAAGAAGATTTTTGAAGAAAAATTTTGGGACATGAGAAGTCTTGTGCGTGAGAAGAAAGTCCATATCCTTCCAAGAGAAAAAGAAAGAAAAGAAAGAAAACTGGGTGCAAGGTTTCGGTGAGTTCCCTGGAGTTTTAGTCTGGGGTTCGGGAAGTGAGAAAGTGAGCTACGAGTGTCGTGAGCCTACAAAATCTCAGGAAGATCTTCAACATTCTCTCAAGCACGTCTGTTGATGATCCAGAGTGTCCGAAGAATCGACAGACATCGATCGAAGGAGTTCAATCAGCATCGGCCGTCAAAAGGGCTCTACAACGAGCTAGCACTCGTGAGGAGTTGATCAGATCGGGAGCTTCGTGTGGATGATCCGCAGAGGCCAAACATACTGTGTGGCTACGTCACCATGATCAGACTCTCCGATGGTGATCAGATTACGGCGATCTACTACCCGCACAAAAGTATTATGTTCTGAACACATTACAATAAAGTATTTATTGTTCAAATTTGAATTTCAAATTTAAATGCATGCATGCTATATATC
Source organism: Elaeis guineensis (assembly GCF_000442705.2). NCBI lineage: Eukaryota > Viridiplantae > Streptophyta > Magnoliopsida > Arecales > Arecaceae > Elaeis > Elaeis guineensis. The sequence goes on along the minus strand of NC_026003.2, from coordinate 38,815,870 downwards.
ATATTTAGATCCTAGTGTAGAATAAATTTATGTTAATTAATTAGATTAATTAATATTTTTTCACTATAAAATTATGATTTTAAAAAAGTTTTAAAATTACTATTTTACCCCTGTACTGAATTTCTCCACAAATGGTATCAGAGTGGGTTCTTAGATATGATATATATATTTGCATGCATAGATTAAGTTGTAATCTAAAAGTTTAAATTTAAAATTTGAAATTCAAAAAATTTAAAATTTGAATTTTGAAAGTTGTTCGAAATTCAAAATTCAAAAATTTAAAATTTGAAATTTGAATTTTGAATTTTGAAATTTGAAATTTGAAATTCAAAATTCAAAAATTTAAAATTCAAAATTTAAAATTTGAAATTTGGTTGAAATTTCAAATTTGAAATTCAAAATTTAAAATTCAAAATTTGAAATTCAAAATTTAAAATTCAAAAATTTGAAATTTGAAATTTGTTGAAATTTAAAATTTAAAATTTAAAATTTGAAATTTGAAATTTAAATTTTGAAATTGGTATATTTAGATATACTTGATCCAAGTAGCAAGTAATCGAATTGGGTTGGTTGCCATGGCCGTCCGGTCATAGGAGAAAAGTAGGGTTTAAAGGTCCTCTCCTCCTATTTGATGGGGTCTCCTATGGCGGTAGGGGTACCGCTGTAATTATATCCCATGCAGATGAAGCAGCGAAAGAAATTAATTGTAAAGGTTCAATTATAAAATTTATCATGAATGTGTTAGATTAGATCTAAAGGAATATTCATAATTTATTTTGATTGAGTTATTTGTTGTTATGTAATTAGCAATAGGATTGCTATTTATGAAATGTGCTGATCTATTTGTGAAATGAGTCAACATATTTGGTGAACAAAAAATAAAACCTTTCAAATTTAAAAATTATTTTTGAAATACCAAACCCTGACCCATCAGTTTAAATACTTAATTAAAAGAATTAAGTGTTGTCTAGTAGGTCTAGAATTGTGAATTAAGAACTAAGACAATTGCATAAACTTGTGGGTCAATGGGTTAGATGGATTAGGTCCATAATTGGGTTAGACCTAAAGTTAGCTTAAAAAAATGACTAAATTAGAGTAATTGGTCAAATCTAATCAAAAGTTGAATTAGATTAGGTCAAGGATACTCTAGACTCAACTCCAATAGTTGTAGTTGAATGGGTCCATGTCTTTAATTAGACCAAGATGGACTTAATTCATGGCTACGCGGTGGAACCCTATTTACTAAGTTGATCAAATTAAAACTAATGAACTGGTTGGTGTCTAAGGTAAGTTTGGCAGTTTGACCAGTGATTTTTAAGCGGGAGCTACTCGCAGTGATTTGATCTCTGACGAGTTAATGGCTTATCCCCACCACTGATCTCACTTACCTGGCCAACCTGGTGAATTAGGTTTTGATTAGATCACTTGGTGATTAGGGCTCACCCATGTCATTAGGTAAATCAGTTTGACTGATTTAGGTGCTCCTAATGCCAGCTTTAATTAAATCTTTTTAATCTGACTTGGTGACGTCAGTGGGATGATTGAAATTGGCTGGATATTTTCTTCTCATCTATCCTTTAATAAAATCCCCAAAAAAATTATTAGGTTCCTAAAAATGATTAAGTTATATTAATAACTAAGTCATAGCCTCCCATTAAGTGAGTGATAATGAGTCCATTAGTTTAATAATCATTGGAGGCCCAAAGGCATGGTGCTTATTGACTAATGGAATTATCATTCATAATATGATAATTTGGTTTGAGTCTTTCTGATGGTGATCAGGTTGGCCGGCCAAAGTCGGGCCTGATCATTTATTGGTCCGATTCACCAAATCAAATCATGTTAATGGTTGGACCTAACCAGATCTTTTCAGTGGAGGCCAAAGCCTACTGATTAGGTTCTGGGGCAAAATCAATTACTAGAAGTTGTTTAGAGAAACAACTGGTTATGAACCTACCCATAGATGCACATGGGTTGACCAACCAAAGTTGGGCTCGTGTGTAGTCTGTGTGGATTCTAGTACCCACTAAGAAATTAAAGTAATTCCTCAAATTGGAGGTTGAGGCTACCAGTTCGTAAAAATACTGAGAAAAATTTTAGACTAAAGTCCAAGTCTTTAGTATTTATAATTTATGTACTAATAGAGGTCTGGTTTTTCTTTATGCAACTATGGCCACTACCCTATCCCTCCGATTATTATTAGATAATGACAAGCTCGTGGGACCTAATTTCGATAGCTGGTATCAAAAATTAAAAATTATCCTTGAGCATGAGCGGATCCTTTATGTAGTAACAGATCCGGCACCAGAGGAGCCAGCCCCGAACGTTAGAGGGACGGTCCGAGACACTTATCAGAAGTGGTTCAACGATCGCACCACCGTTCGGTGCATTATGCTGGCGGCAATGAATGATGAGTTCAGCCACAGGTTCGAGAACGTCCAGCCACAGGAGATGCTTCAAATGTTGAACGACTCCTTTGGCACGCCTGACGATGTTGAAAGGCACAAAACTAGTTGTGCCATTTTCAATGCTCGGATGAGGGATGGAGCCTCAGTTACTGATCATGTACTGTACATGATCGAAATGATTGAGCACCTAAGTAAACTGGGCTTTCCCCTGTACGAGCAGCTCGATAAGGATGCGATCCTTAATTCATTGCCCAAGTCCTTCCTCCCCTTCCTTACTCATTTTCGAATGACAAAGCCTGCAGTGAACTACCATGGCTTGTTGGGGTTGCTGCAGAACTTTGAGAAGGATCACCAGCTCCATAAGCAGTCGGTGAATGTAGTGGGAGGGTCTTCTTCTGGTCGTCGATCCTTTAAGAAAGGGAAGAAGAAGAACAAGAAGAAGAAGAATAAGAAGGTGCAGCTGCATGCTGGGACGTCTGCACAGGGTCAGACCAAAAAATACAAGCCCGACCAGAGCCAGGCGGAGTGCTTCTTTTGCAAGAAGCAGGGGCACTGGAAGAGAAACTGTCCTCTATACATTGCCTCCCTGGATTCGAACAGGCCGAAGAAGAAGCAAGGTACTTATATGATAACACCTTGCAATTTTTTATTTGTGATACTACTGCCTGGGTATTGGATACCGAAAGCCCTTATCATATTTGTAATTCGATGCAGGGTCTGCAGGTCAGTAGGAGATTTGATGAAGGCGATAGATTCCGGAATGTTGGAGATGGAAGCAAAGTTCCAGTTCTAGCATTAGGAATCATGAACCTTGTAATCAATTCTTAAAATATAATTCTGAGTGAATGCACCATTGTCCAAGTTTTTTATTAAATATTATTTCTGTAGGCCTTTTGGACATTAATGGTTATCAACTTTTAATAAAAGAAAACGTTTGCAATATCATTTTGAATGGTGTTACAATGTTTGTTGGATAACTTAATGATGGAATTTACTTTCTATCACAACCTGTTAATGTGGTTCAAACCTTCGGTAAATGCCCTAGAATAGATAATGTGTCAGAAGTCTACCTTTGGCACTGTAGGCTAGGTCATATCAATAAGAACAGGATAAACAGGTTGGCTCAAGAAGGAATTCTTGAAGTAGGTGATTGTGAATCACATCCAACCTGTGAGTCCTGTCTTCTTGGTAAAATGACCAAATCACCTTTTACTGGAAAAGGTGAGCGAGCCAGTGAACTCTTGGGTTTGGTACATTCTGATGTATGTGGACCCATGAGCTCAAGTGCAAGAGGTGGATATTTCTACTTCATAACCTTCACAGACGACCTATCGAGGTATGGGTATGTCTATTTAATGAAGCATAAATCGGAGTCATTTGAAATGTTCAAACTATTCCGAAATGAGGTAGAAAAATAAACTGAAAAGTGTATTAAAACTCTTCGATCTGATCGAGGAGGTGAATACCTTTCCAATGATTTTCTGACATATCTTGGAGAGAATAGGATTCTCTCTCAGTGGACTCCTCCTGGAACACCACAACATAATGGTGTATCTGAAAGGAGGAATCGGACCTTGTTGGACATGGTTCGATCCATGATGGGGTTTGCTGGTCTGCCGATCTCCCTCTAGGGATATGCGCTCGAATCGGCTTGTTACCTTCTAAATAGAGTTCCGAGTGAGTCTGTAACCAAAATGCCATATGAGATATGGATAGGATGTAAGCCAGTACTCTCGCACCTTAGGGTTTGGGGGTATCCGGCTTATATTAAACGTTTAATTACGGACAAGCTTGGACCTAGGTCTGACAAGTGTAATTTTATAGGGTACCCAAAAGAGACCAAAGGGTATTACTTCTACCTAGCTGATGAGCAAAAAGTGTTTGTCAGCCTTAAGACAATCTTTTTGGAAAAGGAGTTCCTTGGTGAAGGGACTGTTGCCTCTAAGATCGAACTTGATGAAGTTCGACAGGTGAAAAAATTGACACAAGTTGCGGAACCTGAACCGGATTTGGTTAGATCAGATCCGGAGCCCATTGTTCAAGCACCCTTAAGGCGATCTAGTAGAGTACCACATCAACCGGACAGATACTATGGTTTCTTGGTCCGAGACGGCGATCCTATCGAACTTGATGAAAATGATGAGGATCCGATCACCTACATGGATGCAATGCAGAGACCCGACTCTGAGAAATGGCTGGAGGCCATGAAATCCGAAATGGAGTCCATGAAGGTCAACGATGTGTGGACATTGGTTGACCCACCCAAGGAGTAAAACCCATAGGGTGTAAGTGGGTCTTCAAGAGGAAGAGAGGTGCAGACGGAAAGGTAGAAACCTATAAAACCCATCTGGTTGCCAAGGGATATCATCAACGTTATGGTATAGACTATGACAAACATTTTCTCCTATGGCAATGCTCAAATCTATTTGGATTATGCTTGCGATAGCTGTCCATCTGGACTATGAAATCTGGCAGATGGATGTGAAGATAGCTTTCCTAAACAGAGAGCTGGATGAAGAGGTGTATATGACACAACCTGAAGGATTCACATCCACAGATGAGTCTAAGGTGCGCAGGCTACAGAGGTCCATTTATGGACTTAAGCAGGCATCACGGAGTTGGAACATACATTTTGATAAGACGATCAAGACGTATGGCTTCGTTAAGAACGGAGAAGAGCCATGTACTTATAAGTGGGCTAATGGTCCAGTAGTAGTATTTCTTCTATTGTATGTAGATGACATTCTCTTAATCGGGAATGATGTCCCTGCATTATAGGGAATAAAGATTTGGCTGTCGTCACAGTTCTCCATGAAGGATCTGGCAGAAGCTTCCTATATCCTAGGGATGAGGATCTATAGGGATAGATCTAAAAGATTACTTGGTTTATCTCAGTCTACGTACATTGATACTATGCTAAAGAGGTTCAGCATGGAGAATTCTAAGAAAGGCTATCTTCCGATAAGCCATGAAATTTTTTTCTCAAAGAGGGATTGTCCGACAACACCTCAAGAGAGAGAGCGTATGGGTAGGATTCCATATGCTTCGGCAGTGGGATCTATCATGTACACCATGACATGTACACGATCAGATGTGGCATACTCACTAGGGGTAGTGAGTAGATACCAATCTGATCCAGGGGAGAATCACTGAAAGGTTGTTTAAACCATTCTGAAGTATTTAAGAAATACTAAGGACCAGTGGCTTGTTTATGGTGAATCGGACTTGAAACTTATAGGGTTTACAGACTCTAGTTTCCAGTCTGATCACGATGACAGCAAAAGTGTGTCGGGATTTATTTTTACCCTTAATGGCGGGGCTATCTGCTGGAAAAGTTTCAAGCAGCACACAGTGGCTGATTCAGTTTACGAGGTGGAGTATGTCGCCGCATCAGATGCTGCCAAAAAAATGGTGTGGCTGAGAAAATTCATCATCGAGCTCGGAGTAGCACCCTACCTTATTGGTCCAGTTCTGCTCTACTGTGACAGCTTTGGAGCCATTGCTCAGGCGAAGGAACCAAAGGCACACTAGCGGACAAAGCATATTCTACGCCGCTACCATCTCATCCAGGAAATTATGGATCGAGGTGACGTCGATCTTCAGAAGATCGATGGAAAGGAGAACCTGGCTGACCCATTCACTAAAGCCATTACGGTGAAAGAGTTCGACAACTACAAGTCGAAGATGGGTATTAGATACTGCATCGATTGGTTTTAGGCCAAGTGGGAGATTGTTGGGAATAGTGTCCCAAAGTCAATCGTCAGCCTGTTGACGGTTGTGCTCATTTTTGTATTTGTACATGAATTATGAATTAATAAAAATTATTTTGACATTTTTCATCACAAAATATTTCATCTTCTAATGAACTCCTATGTTGTGGTGAAGTCCTTAGGACTATTTAGACTCGACAAAGGAGGATTTGTCATTTAGTCCTTAAATCTGTTCGCGACCAAATGATACATTGTTACCAAGGATGACAACATTTATCAAGCATAGGTCGTTGTGTGCCATATAGGTTGGTTGTCCTCTTAACCAATGAGTGTGGAGACACTGGTATGGCATACAGGTGAGATGTAAGGGTACATCTGCACTGAACGTGACCGACTCTGGAGCTATTTCTGCTGTCAAGATTTGCTTCGATGGAATATGGGTATAAATATCCCTCTGACCTGAGACCGTCACGGTGACTTGCAAGCAACTCACTACACTTAGGCACTGGACTACCTGAAATTTTTAATTCAGTGACGGAAGGCTGCTGGGTGTAGTCAAGTACTTGACTTGTCAGTGCATGTGTCAAGATGGGATTGACCACTCCAGTTTAGGAGCTGTGTACAGTCATGTTTCAATTTAGCAAAACCTTGGCCAGGGTAGTCCTTGTGAGGAGTCACAGGACTGTTTGAGTTGAGTACGATTCGGATGATCTGATCAGGGTTGACAGTTTAACCCTGAGTCGTCCTAAACACAGGGGTCAAAAGGATGAATTATATAGTAACCATATTCATGTAGGTTCTGAGTGTTGCGATTGCGACTCTTCGACCTATCCGAACGTCGGGTACCATTGCTAGATGGTCACTTCGATTAGTACAGGAATTGGTTCCTGTGCTACCGGCTTAGGTTCAAACCTGTGGGGTCACACACATTAGAGGTTCCTATCTGATCTGATGGCTGATGTAGAATCCTACATGTTTGAGACTCAGTGATCGAGAATCGAGATTCTCTGATCACGAGTTCCACACATTATGGGTACCAGGATCAAGAGTCCCACTGGTTGGGACTTTTCGATCAGGGTTACATATCGATGAATTCTGATGCCCGATTGCCCATCGAATTTAGACTCAGTATTTATGAGAGATTTAATTAGTGATTTGATCGCTAATTAACTCAATTTGATTGAGTAATTATTTTTGGATCAAGTCCAATTGAATTGGATTCAATTGGGTTTGACCCGATTAGGTTAAGAGTTGACCTAATCGTCAAGATGGTTTGGTCCCTGATTTGATCAGGGTTGGACTTAGTCAATTTCTGATTTGATTAGAATTTTATTGAGCCTAATTAAGCCTAACTAAGTTGGATTTAAATTAGTCTAATTGGACCTAACTTATTTGGTTCAATTAGGTTGGTTTAAATAATTAAACCACCTTGACCCAATCTCCATGCGCCACCTCACTTCCATTGCACCCATTTGAATTCATGAGAAGGAACTTCTCATGAATTTTTTCTCACACCAAGCCCTCTCCACACCCCACTTTAATGTGCCATATGAATGGATAAGGATGATTGGTTGGCCATTCAAATTCAAAATAAAGTTTGAATTTGAATGGGCAATCAATCTTTGTGCTTTATCCCTTTTTTTACGCCCCATTTATTACATGAGAAAAGGTTTCTCATGAAAGCACTCCATGCACAATTTAATCCATGCCTCACGCCTTTAGTGGATAAGGATGAGTTGGTGTCTATTTGAATTCAAAATTTGATTTGAATTCAAATGTGCAATTACTCATCTTTATCCTTTCTTTTGGATAAGACGTTTGATGTTGTTATAAAAGGAGGAGAAGAGTGGGGCATGCAAGAAGAAAATTTTGGAGAAAAATTTTGGGGTGTGAGAAGTCTTGTGCGTGAGAAGGAAGTCCATATCCTTTCAAGAGAAAAAGAAAGAAAAGTGGGTGCAAGGTTTCCGATGAGTTCCCTGGAGTTTTAGCTTGGGTTCGGAAAGTGAGAAAGTGAGCTACGAGTGTCGTGAGCCCACAAAATCTTAAGGAGATCTTCAACATCCTCTCAAGCACGTCTGTTGATGATCCGGAGCATCCAAAAAATCGACAGACATCGATCGAAGGAGTTCGATCAGCAACGGCCGTCAAAAGGGCTCTACAACGAGCTAGCACTCGTGAGGAGTTGATCAGATCGGAAGCTTCGTGTGGATGATCCGCAGAGGCCAGACACGCTGTGTGGCTACGTCACGACGATCAGACTCTCCCGACGGTGATCAGATTGCGGCAATCTACTACTCGCACAAAGGTATTGTGTTCTGAATATATTACAATAAAGTGTTTATTGTTCAAATTTGAATTTCAAATTTAAATGTATGCATGCTATATATCATATTTAGATCCTACTGTAGGATAAATTTATGTTAATTAATTAGATTAATTAATATTTTTTCACTGTAAAATCATGATTTTGAAAAAATTTTAAAATTACCATTTTACCCCTGCACTGTATTTCCCCACAGAAAGAGCACTGTCCTTGGTTCAATTTTTGTGTGGATTACAGTTGGAGGGTGGACACTTGGATGCCTCATAGAAATTGGATTAGCATTACAGGTATTCTTCTGATCCAAATTTATTTTATTATACTTTGATTGATATAGTCAAGAGTTTCTAGGTATTAGGGTTTTCGATGCATCGAATATTTTTAATAAAAATTTTAAACATCTAATCCTTCTACTGTACCATTGGAACCTAACACCATCAATTGAAAGTAATTTTAGAATTAATCATACATGACTCTAAGTCTCAACTCTTGAGACTATGTACCTTTAAATTATTAATTCTTAGGATGACTCTTGGACACATCAGACAAGCATGGATAGAAAAAACCTATTTTATTGATGAATCAATAGTTTAAGTATAAATATATATACTAAAATAATTACAATGTGTCTGTCATATTGGCTTCTAGGATATACATCTAATAAAAAAATCTTTATACAATCCCTTCAAATCATGCCACCGTTGAAAGCAACTAGCTATAGACTAAATAAGGCAGCCGCATGAAAGGAGTATGCCCTACAAGTCAATCGAAATTTATATTTTTGATGAATTTTTTTTGTAATCTTTTAGACTCATGTAATTGATATTTTATAAATAAAAGATATTTTTCATCATATGCTGCATCTTACTTTTTGTAATGATTATGATAAACTCCATAAATCAGGACAATAATTTTATAGTTATGATGAGATCATACCTATGAGATCTAAAATCTTAAAGATCCTGATTTAGAATATTTCTAGTCATAAGAATATTGAGTAGGAGATCAATATTTCAGATAGACTAGCATTTTCTATGTATGCTCAATGGAGAGGATGGTTGATCTCATAACTCACTTGTGTGAGACACTAATACAAGAATATGAGTGCTTATTAGAGAATGAGTTCACTGAATTGATCCAACTTAAGAAACATCTTAAGAAATCTATTAATCTGTGAAAAGATATTTTTTTTATAGTGGGAGTTGTGTATGTAATCCTTTAATCTGAGACTACTATAGAACCTTGTATACATGAATCTATATTTTGGTTCATACTCATTCATAGCTTAGTCATGTACGGGGTGATCTGAATATAGTAGAATATGTATGGAGGTTGTGAGTAGGTCAACATGGAATCGATCACTTCTGGTAAGAGGAGATCGCATCTCACTTGCTCTAATCGATTGATGATTTAGGAAGCCTTTGATCAAAACAGGATGAAATTAAATTTTTTTTAATATTTTATTAATCAAATCATCATTAAAAATTAAGAGAAATATAAATATGATATTGAGTTTGACATCATTCCATATCCAGAATCATATTCGAGATGCAGGAAGATCGTAGGATTGAATTGCATGGTAACTTTCTACTGAAGGATATTTTTGATATTTTTATTAAAATTTTATATCTTTTAAGTAGACATGATACATTGTTGGATATCAATCTTATTTTATATGTTTGATCAAATTAAAGAGTTTAATTTGATTGTCAATTAGAACAGGTTCTAATTGCTGAAATCGGGTTAGCTTGATTGGACCTAGATCAGTTAGATTAAATTTTAATCAAATCAGATCGACTTACACTCAGACCCACTATTAATGAGATGTGGAACCTAATGGGTCACTCATAAAGAAAATTGATCAGGGGTCTAATTGGATTAGATCATGTTTGCAAAATAGATATGCTAGCACATGTTGCAAATTCTGGCTCCTTATTTCGAATCGGGTTCAAAATTGATTCCAGATTGGGCTAATTAAATCTAAATTTATTAAAAAAATTTTAAATTTTGAGTTGGGTCAACCCTTGGCTGTATGAACCAAAAATTTGGTGCCATATAATCAGGTCCCCACATGTCAATAATTTTTTCTTGCACGTGGGATGTGTGTTGTGCGCAAAAGCAATTTGGCATCCCATGAGATGAGATGCCTCTTCCTCATCCTTATCCATTGTTTCCATGCTAAAAAAATACTTGAAGAATCATGAGCTAATTTTGGTTGTAGAGAAGTCCTTCTGTGGCTTAATCACTTCATGATTTAATCATAAAAATTGATTGAAATTTGAAAACCTAACCAAGTTAATCCATGCGCCACCTAAGAGTCCATGTTGTTAAGGACTCTAATCTAATTATCATGCCACTTTTAATCTCTAATTTTTTCCCAAGCCATATCCATGTTAGTGCCTCAATTTTTGTCCTTTGGATGGCTAAAATGTGCTGATGAATGGTAGAGAAAAAATACACCAAGTAAAGCCTAATGACGTATCGGAGAAACATCAGAAAAAATATTTCGAAGAGTCTTTCTGTGCGAAGCGTCTCTCAGATTCTTTTTCCGATGCTTGCCATGTGTCAAATCCTTCTAGATGGGTGTGGAAATTTGGCTTGGGGTGTGAGATATTCTGGATGGATGCAAGGTGGTGCATGGAGAGGGTGCGAGACAAATCCAGGAGCATCCCATCGCTAACTGTTTAAAGGGGGCTGCACCGAAGATTTGTTTCATTCAGATTTCTAAATCTATCTCTTCTTTCTTATAACTCTTCCTATTATCCAATTAGTCTCTTCCTTCTCTAATTTGGACAAGTCTAAAAATAGTAAGGACAAGAGCCTAAGAAGAGATATAAGGAAGACAAGAAGAGAAGAAAGGTAGGGATAGGAAGGCTAGGAGAAGAAGAAGGTCTTGAGCTCTTACTATCCAAAAAAAATTCTTAGAGTGAAAATTTTGGAGGAGGAATCATCTTAAAAAGTTGTGTCCTGATCATAGCCCTATGTGGATCATCGTTGGAGCGCAAACACTTGGGCACCTGGTGGAGGTTCTACCAGATTTTGGAATAAGTATTGCAGATATTCTTCTATAGCTTGAATTTTATTATGAATATATGTTATATGATTACTAATTATCAAAGAGGTACTGATTTAAGAGTTTAATATTTAAAATTTTTTAATTTAAATTTTTAAAATTCATTATGTTTTCACTGTGCATGTCCACCCCGAAACCCTTCAGTGGTATCAAAGCCAGCCTTGTTTGGTTCAATCGTGTATACATAATATTTATGTGATGCAAATTATGATTCATGCTATAAAATTAATTATACTATGAATTATACTTTCATATGATGATATGAATGATGCACCACTTCATCATCCTTACATAAGGTTGTCCTAACATAACAGGGTTATACTGCAAGGTTGTCTTAGGATGATAAAAATCCATATGTTACATTGGTACATACAGAATATTTTAATACTGATATATATTAGTATAAATTAGCATTATATAGTTAGAATGTGCATGAGACCAAAGAAGTTCTCATAAAAAATTATATTAAGTGGTGGTGATAAGCAACTATGGGTTAACCAATTCTTGATCAATTGATCAATTGATGTTTAAGAAAGTACTAAAGGTGGTTCTTTAATTGGTTCTATTAACTGACTTGGCCAATTTTTTAGTATCTAAAAAAAGCAATGGAGGGACCCCCACCTACTTATCGGGCCAATTTGGTTAAGCGATCTTGATATTGAAAAAATTCTAATATTAAAAATACTACTAGGGGCCTTCCTTCATGCTAGGTTAATGTTACATCATGAACTATGACAAGCTTGTTGTATTATCACAAGCCTTGACATAAGGATTGATATAATATAATCCTAGTGCATAAAAGATGCTTACGGTAATTTTGGATATACTGTATTATTGTGTTACCACAAGGACAGTTATATTCGAATTTGACTGCATTGAAATAAAGAGTCTTACTTAACTAAAATATTATAGCTTGTTGTATTACCATAAGGCTAATAATATTTTAGAGGTCAAGATAAAATATTGAGAATTGCATGAGATGCAATTGGAAAGAGTTTTCTACCTATGAACTCATAAGAGTTTGTTGTGTTAACACAAGATCATTATGAGAAATTAGGGTCTCAATCCTACTAAGATAAATATGCAATATGTCTCGTTCATCATAGTAGAGGGTTATGATGTTCGATAAAATAGTGGGAGGTACAATTAAATCTAAAGACCTTATTTAATTACGTAAATCATCATGAGTTGTTTGCTTATGTTATATTCTTTATTCATTGTAGATTAAATTCTACAAATGGCATTTTCATTATCATTATGAGAAATTTTAGATTCTAACAAGTTGATTGATCCCAATTATGTAGTTTGATTGAGAAATTTAAAGATTGTACTCACTCAAGAGAAGCTCTCCTATATTCTTGATATCTCTGAACCATAAGAGGTTGGAAGAATGACAGTTTAACTATCAAGTGCATCACACTGGCCTCTATGAGCAATGAATTATAGAGGCAGTATGAGAGTATAGATATTCAATCGATACTCCTCAATCTTAAAGAGTTGTATAGAGAATAGAGTAGGACTGCTAGATATGAGATATCTAAGCATTATTTCATGCTAGAATGACTGAGAGATCATCCGTACAAGATCATGTCTTGAAGATCATTGATCTGATCACCAGATTGGGTCAATTGGATTTTGTGATGGATGGAGAATTAAGTCAGGATTTGATCCTGCAATCTCTCTTCGAGTCATTTACTCAATTTGTCATGAACTATCACATGAACAAACTGAATACCTCCTTGTCTGAGCTGTTAAACATGCTCAAGACAGCTGAGAGATACATTAAGAAAGAAAAGGCTTCACTTCTTCTTGTAGGCAAAACCTCTAAGAAGAAATCAGGCTTTAAGGGTTCAAAGAAAGCACTGAACCCTAAGGGTGGCAAGATGAAGAAGAAGGGGAAGAAAATCTTTGGATGGGGTACCTGCTTTCACTGTGGTAAGGTAGGACACTGGAAAAGAAATTGCAAGTTATATCTTGCAACTATAAAAGCTGGTGCAAGTGACACAACAAAAGATATGTATGAGATACATACAATTTTGTTATTAAGTTCTTCCAATTCAGACTCTTGGGTATTGGATACCGCCTACGGTTCTCATATATGTAAGTCATTGCAGAGGTTGCAGAATATTAGAGTATTGAAGAAGGATGACTTCAAACTCTACGACACTGGAGGAGAGTCTATCTAAGCAGAAGCTGTGGGGACATATATGTTGAAGTTATCTTCTGAGAAGATCTTAGAGCTAGAAAATTATTATTATATACCTAAGATCATTAGGAACATTATTTCTGTACTGTTGCTATTGCAACGAGATTATGAAATAAATAGAAAGAGCAATAGTTGCTCAATTTTTTTTCTAATAAAATTTTTTGTTATGGCATTGTTAATAATGTCTTCTGATTCTATCTAATGACAATATTTTTCATATTGATGAAAGCAAAAAATGAAAGAGAGAAGAAATAAATAATACTTTACTTTGACATAATCGAGTTGATTATATAAGTGAGACGAGGATTAATAAGTTATACAAAGAAGAGTTCTTTGATCCTTATGATTATGAATCATTAGAAACTTATGAATATTGTTTTATGAAAAAAATGACTAAGACTCCATTTACTGGACATGGAGAAAGGATAAGTGGGTTATTAGAACTTGTACATACTGATGTATGTGGTCCTATGATAACAGAAGCTAGAGGAGGATACTCTTATTTTATTTGTTCACTGATGATTTATTTTGGTTTGGATATGTGTATCTTATGAAACACAAATATGAGGCCTTTGATAAATTTAAAGAGTATCAAAGCATGGTCAAAAAATAAACTGAAAAAAATATTAAAATTTTTCGATCTAATCGAGGAGGAGAATACTTATCCAATAAATTTTTAGATCATCTTACAAAAAATAAAATTCTCTCAGAATGGACCCCTCCTTATACACCATAGCTAAATGGTGTAGTAGAAAGGAGGAGTCATACTTTGTTAGATATGGTGCATCCATGATGTGCCTTACAGATTTGTCTAATTTTTTATGAAGATATGTCCTAGAAACTATTGTCTATATTCTAAATAAAGTACCTTCAGAATCTATGCCAAGCATTTCATATGAGATATGGAGAGAAAAGAAGTCTAATCTTAAGTATCTTTAGATATGAGACTGTCCAGCTTATGTTAAAAGAAATTTTAGACATAAGTTGAATGCTTGGACAGATAAATGCTTATTTGTAGGTTATCCTAAAGAGAGTATAAGATATCTCTTTTACCATCCTATTGAATAAAAGATATTTGTCAGTAAACATGCCAAAGAAAATTAAACTTGAAGAAGTTTAAGACCTACAAATAGAGGCACAAGATACTCGTCAACCAAAAATATCCATTGATGAGGTACAATCACAAAATACACCTCCTCTCTGAAGGTCGGATAGAGTGTGAAATGCACCTCTAAGGTATGGATTTGTTATTGAGAATAATGAAGCCCACATCATTGGAAATGATGAACCTTTGATCTATACAAAAGCCATCATGAGTAGAGACTCAAACAAATGGCTAGAGGTTATGAAATCCGAAATGGACTCTATGTACTCCAATTAAGTATTCACTTTGGTTGATGCACCAGAGAGTGTGACCCCTATTAGATGCAAATGGGTCTATAAAAACAAGATTGGAGTAGATGGCCAAGTTGAGACCTATAAAGCTAGATCGGTGGCTAAAGATTTCAGGCAGAAATAGGGTATTGATTATGATGAAATATTTTCACTTGTTACCATGCTCAAATCCATACGAATTATGCTTGCAATAACAGTATACTATGATTATGAGATTTGGCAAATGGATATGAAGATCGTCTTCCTTAATGGTTATCTTGAGGAAGAGGTTTATATATCTCAGCCAGAAGGATTTATCTCAAAAGAGAGAATAAATCAAGTATGCAAGCTTAAAAAATTTATTTATGGATTAAAGCAAGCCTTGAGGAGTTGGAACATCTGCTTTGATGTTATAGTCAAAGAGTTTGGCTTTATCAGAAATGCGAATGAATCTTATGTATACAAAAAGACTAGTGAGAGTGTCATTGTCTTCTTAGTTTTATATATAGATGATAACTTCTCATTGAAAATGATATCCTAATGTTACAATCGATCAAGATATGGCTATCAAGTAAGTTTTTTATGAAGGATTTGGGTGAAGCATCCTATATACTAGGTATAAAGATTTATAGGGATAGATCTAAGAGGATATTAGGCTTGTCCCAATCTAGGTACATAGATTTAGTGCTAACAAGGTTTAGCATGGATGGGAGCAAAAGAGGTTACTTACCCATAAGTCAAGGTGTACATCTCTCTAAAAGGATGTCTCTTAAAGCATCGGAAGAGAGAAATAGAATGAGTTCTATTACCTATACTTCGACAGTAGGATCGATCATGTATGTTATACTATATATCAGGCCTGATGTTGCCATGTCTTAGGCATAGTTAGTAGATTTCAAGCACATCCAGGAGAGGATCATTGAAAAGTAGTAAAAAATATTTTTAAGTACTTGAGAAGGACTAAAGATATTTTTCTAGTATATGAAGGATCTGATCTAAAACTAAAAGGCTATTCTGACTCTAGTTTTCAATCAGACCCTGATGATAGCAAGTTCACTTCAAAGTATGTTTTTACTCTAAATGGTGGAGCAATTAGTTAAAAAAGTTCTAAGTAGCAGACTGTAGCTGACTCAACCACTGAGGAAGAGTACATAGCTACAAGTGAAGCTGTCAAGGAAGCTGTCTGGATGAAGAAGTTCATCACTGAGTTGGGTGTCGTTCCTGAGATTGAGAATTCAGCACTACTTTACTATGATAATACTAGAGCAATTGCTCAAGCAAAGAATCGAGATCTCATCATAAATCCAAGCACATTCTAAGATATTTCTATCTCGTTCATGAAATAGTCGAAAGATAAGATGTAGTCATTGAACGAGTAGAAACAAAGAACAACATAGCAGATCCATTCATTAAGGCTCTACCATAGTAGCAGTTTGATTGCCACTTCGATTGTATGGAGATAAAATATAAGGGCTATTGACTTTAGTGCAAGTGGGAGATTGAAAGGAGTATGCCTTATAAGCCAATCGAAATTTATATTTTTAATAAATTTTTCTTGTAATCTTTCAAACTCATGTAATTGATATTTTTTGTAATGATTATGATGAACTCTATAAATCAGGATAATGATTTTAGGATTATGATGAGATCATACCTATGAGACCTAAAATTTTAAAAATTCTGATTTATAATATTCCTAATCATAGGAGCATTGAGTAGGGGATCAATGTTCCGGATAGACTAGCACTTCCTATGTATGCTCGATAGAGAGGATGGCTAATCTCATAAGCCATTTGTGTGAGACACTAATACAAGGATGTAGGTGCTCATTAGAGAATGAGTTCACTGAATTGATTCAACTTAAAAAATATCTTATAGAACCTACTTATCCATCAAAAGATGTTTTCTTATAGTGGGAGTTGTGCATGTAATACTTTGACCTGAGACTACCATAGAACCTTGTATACATGAATCCATATTTTGGTTCATACTCATTCATGACTTAGTTATGTACGGGATGATCTGGATATAGTGAAATGTATATGAAGGTTGTGAGTAGATCAACATGGAATCGATCACTCCTGGTAAGAGGAGATCGCATCCTACTTACTCTAATCGATTGATGATTCAGGAAGTCTTTGATCAAAGTAGGATGAAAATTAGAAAAAATTTATAATATTTTATTAATCAAATCATCATTAAAGATTAAGAGAAATATGAATGTGATATTGGGTTTGACATCATTCCATATCCAGAATCATATTCGGGATGTAGGGAGATCGCAGGATTGAATTGTATGGTAACTTTTCATTGAAGGATATTTTTAGTATTTTTATCAAAATTTTATATATTTTTTATAGATATGATACATTGCTAGACATCAATCTTATCTTGTGAGTTTGATCGAATTAAAGAGTTTAATTCGATCGTCAATTAGAAAAGTTCTAATTGTTGAAATCGGGTTAGCTTGATTGGACCTAGATCAGTTAGATTAAATTCTAATCAAATCAAATCCACTTACAGTTGAACCTACTACAGGCAAGATGTAGAATCTAATGGATCACATACAAAAAAAATTGATCAGGGGTCTAATTGGATTAGATCATGTTTGCAAAATAGACATGTTAGCACATGTTGCAAATCCTAGCTCCTTATTTTGAATTGGGTTCAAAATTGATTCCGTATTGGACTAATTAAATCTAAATTTATTCAAACTAATTTTAGGTTTAAGTTGGATCAATCCTTGGCTGCATAAACTAGGAATTTGGTGCCATATAACTAGGTCTCCATGCATCAAGAATTTTTTCTTGCGCATGGGATGTGTGTTGTGCGCAAAAGCAGATTTGGCATCCCATGAGATGGGATGCCCTTTGCTCATTCTTATCCATTGTTTCCATGCTAAAAAAATACTCAAAGAATTATGAGTTAATTCTAGTTGTAGAGGAGTCCTTCTGTGGCTTAATCACTTTATGATTTAATCATGAAAATTGGTTGAAGTTTGAAAACCTAGCTAAGTTAATCCATGTGCCACCTAAGAGTCCATGTTGTTAAGGACTCTAATCTAATTGTCACACCACTTCTAATATTTGATTTTTTTTCTATGCCATCTTCAGGTTAGCACCTCAATTTTGGTCCCTTGGATGGCCAAAATGCATTGATGAGTGGTGGAGAAAAAATACACCAAGTAAAGCCTTGCGATGCATCAGAGAAACATCGAGAAAAATGTTCCAAAGAGTCTTTCTGCGCGAAGCATCTCTCGAATTCTTTTTTTGATGTTTGCCATGTGTAAAATCCTTCCAGATATGCATGAAAATTTGGCTTGGGGTGTGAGATATTATGGATGGATGCAAGATGGCGCATGGAGAGGGCGCGAGACAAATCCAAGAGCATCCCATCGCAAACTATTGAAAGGGGGCTGCACCGGAGATTTGTTTCATTCAGATTTCTAAATCTATCTCTTCTTTCTTACAATCTCTTCCTATGATCCAATTAGTCTCTTCCTTCTCTTGTTAGGACAAGTCCAAAAATAGTAAGGACAAGTCCGATTTTAGGACAAGAGCCTAGGAAGAGATATAAGGAAGACAAGGAGAGAAGAAAGGTAGGGATAGGAAGGCTAGGAGGAGAGGAAGAAGATCTTGAGATCCTACAGTGCAAGAAAATTTTTAGAGTGAGAATTTTGAAAGAAAAATCATCCTAAGGAGTTGGTGTCCTGATCATAGCCCTGTGTGGATCACCATTGGAAGGCGAACACTTGGACGCCTGGTAGAGGTTCCTCGGATTTTGGAATAAGCATTGCAGGTATTCTTTTATAGCTTGAATTTTATTATGAATATATGTTATATGATTATTAATCATCAAGGAGGTGCTAGTTTAAGGATTTAATGTTTAAGATTTCTTAATTTAAAATTTTGAAATCTATTATGCTTTCGCTATGCATGTCCACCCTGAAACCTTACACCGCAATCATTTAATCTCGAAAAATCAGATTGAAGATCTCAGGATAATGTATCCAAAGGTGTCAGGATGTTCTCTAATTCTTCTCTCCTATGACTCTCATCCCTATAAATAGAGGTAACCAAGGAATCCTTAAGGTATGCAACTCTTTTGCACACTCCTTCCTATCTATTCTGCTGGTTCTTGACTTGAGCGTTGAAGGGGCCCTATTGGAGCCAACCCTAGTCAGAGATTTATTTTGTAGATCTGATCACCATCATCTTATCGGCCACCGTCTCACTCTAGCTAGTCTGGCCCATGCCGAAAATCTGCTGCAACTCAATGAGAAAATTTACGGTAGTGCAGTACATGCAATTAAAAATTTTATACAAAAAAAATAATAGATTAAATAATTTAATCCTAATTATATGTATAAGATTTAATCTTAGACTATCACATCAAGATTTTTGATATAAAAAATATATACTCTAGATCTAAAAATAAAAATCACATCGATCTCATCGATGCTAAAATTTTAGGTCTAACTATTAAATCTACCATAGGAATCAAAATAAGTTAGAGATTGTTACCAAACAAATTTTGATCTTGATCTCCTCTGATCCAATAGTTAGAGAGGGTGTTCCTCAGATCACTCACAACCACACAAAGTCATCTGGCCTCTATAGAAAAATCCACACGAAGACTGGCGTAGATCAAGGGCTCAGAGATGCTAGTCTGTGAATAACTTCGACAACTGACCTCTTTCTTTTTCTACAAGCACCTTGGATACTCTAAAGTGATAGAAATCTAGAGGAGGAAGAGAGGATGAGGATAAAATACTCTGAAAATAAAAATCTACTAGGAAATTGATCATGGGACATCCAAGAGAGGGGTCTCCTTTTTATAGATTAGGAATTAGGACTTTTCAAGAAAGGATGCCATGAATCAACACCAATACCCCTTTTTGGCATCCCCAAAAATTCCAAAAAAGTTATTAATATATGGAGAAAAAATCTAGAGTCTCACACACCAAAGAATTTCATAAAAAAAAAAATAGCTCCAACAATATACCATATACAAAAAAAAAATTTCTAGTCTGCATCTTATCTCTAATTCGGATTGCATTCGAATTAGGCAAGAGATAATATTATGACTCAACAACTATAGCCAACCACCCTTATTGGATCCTCTCTCATGATACCAAAAATCATAACCCAAATCTAATTAGGCATGGAGAAATTAGCATGGATCCAGATGTGGCACAAAAGATAAGGATAGAGTCCTAGTCTGACTTGAACTCTTCATTTCTAATCCAAATCAAATTTATATTGAAACCACTGATTGAAATGAACCTAATCCAATTATAAATCTAAATATTTCATTAAATTCTTAACTTAATTAAGAATTAGCCGAGTCCAAACTCTGATCGAATCAGGATCAAAATTTTCTTGTAATCGAGTTTGATCATATCAATCCCAATCTGAGTCGAACTGAATCTAATTCAATTAGACTTGTTTCAAAGCTCTTTACTCAATCAAATTGAGTCAATTATCAATATAATTACTAATTAATTCTTCATAAATGATAGAATCCAAGATCTAGTGGCACTCTCCCATAGAGTCTTAGTCTAAGTAGAACTCTTCATCAGAGTCACAATCCAATTAGACTCTTCAGCCATCAGATCTGACCAAACCTTCTAATGGGTGTGACCCCATAGGTTCGAACCTAAGCGGTAGTATAGAAATAACTTTCTATATAATCAATGTAACCATCTAGCAATGATGACCCGATGACTGGATGGGTCAAAGTATTGCAAAGCAATATTCTAGAACCTACTGATGTATAATTACCGTATAATTTATCCCTTTGATCCAAATGCTCAAGGTGACTTAGGGTTTAACTGTCAATCCTAATTAAGTCGACCACATTATATTTCAACCTTTCAAATCCATCTCATGGATTATCCTGGCCAAAATTTTGCTAAATTGAAATACACTGATGCATATCTCCTACCAATTCAGAGAGGTCAATTCCATCTTGACTCATACACCGACTTGATAAGTACTTGACTACACCTAGTATCCTTCCATCACTAAGTTAGAAACTCAGACAGTCTGATACTAAAGTACAGTGAGTTGCTTACAAGTCATCGTGGTGGTTTCAGATCGGAGGGATACTTATACCCATAGCCTTCACAAGCTACTCTTGACAGCAGAGTGCTCGACATATAGTCACATTCGATGTGAATGTATTCCTACATTTCATCTGCATGCCATAATAGTATCTCCACACTCTTTGGTTAAGAGGTCAACCAACTCATATGATACACAACAACCTACACTTGATATCGCTATCGTCCTAGTAATAGCGTATCATTTGGTCGCGAATAATTTTAAGGACTTAATGATAAATCCTTCTTTGTCGATTAATATATATAGTCCTAAAGACTTCATTACAACACAGGAGTTCAAAGATGATCAATTTGTAATAAAAATACCAAATAACTTTTATTAATAAAAATTTATATACAGTTTACAAGATGAGCACAATCGTCAAATGATTGGCTTCAGAACGTATTTCGCAACAACTCTCACTTGGACTAAAGCCAATCGGTACAGTATCGTATACCCATCTTTGATTTATGGTTATCAAACTCTTTGATTCCAAGAGCTTTAGTAAATGGGTCGGCCAGGTTCTTCCTTCCATCAATTTTCTAAAGGTCGACGTCACCTCGATCCACGATCTCCCGGATAAGGTGATAACGGTGCAGAATATATTTGGTATGCTAATGGGATCTCGGCTCATTAGTTTAAGCAATGGCTCCAGTATTGTCGCAGTATAACAAGATAGGGCCATCAACAGAGGGTGCCACTTCAAGTTCACCGATGAACTTTTGCAACCATTAGCTTCTTTCGTAGCATCGGATGCCGCGATATACTCTGCTTCACAAATAGAGTCTGCCACAGTATTTTGTTTGAAATTTTTCCAACAGATTACTCTACCATTTAGGATAAAAATATAATCCGACATACTCTTACTATCGTCATGGTTTGAATGAAAGCTGGAGTCGGTGAACCCCATAAGTTTCAAGTTAGTTTCACCATACACAAGCCACCGATCCTTAGTATTTCTTAAATACTTAATAATAGTCTTTATGACCTTTCAGTGATTTTTTTCTAGATCAGACTGGTATCTACTCACTATCCCTAATGAGTATGTCACGTTTGATCTCGTACATGTCATGGCATATATAATAGAACCTACTGTCGAAGCATATGGAACTCTACTCATACGCTCTCTCTTTTGAGGAGTGTTAGATAATCTCCTTTCGAAAAAAAAATTTCTTAACCTATCGAAAGATAGCCTTTCTTAAAATTTTTCATGCTAAACCGTTTCAGCATAGTATCTATGTACGTGGATTGGAGAGCCCGAGCAGTCTCTTAGATCTATCCCTATAGATCTTTATTCTTAGGATGTAGGCTGCTTCTTTCAGATCCTTCATGAAGAATGGTGATGACAGCCACACTTTTATTCCCTGTAATGCAGGACATCATTCTCGATTAAGAAAATGTTATCCACATACAACACAAAAAATATAATTATCAAACTATTTGCCCACTTATATATGCAGGGTTCCTCTCCATTCCTAATGAAGCCATATGTTTTGATTACCTTATCAAAATGTATGTTCCAACTCCGACATGCTTGCTTCAATCCATAAATGGATCTCTGAAGCTTGCACACCTTGAACTCATCTGTGGATATGAATCCTCTATTTAGAAAAGCTGTCTTCACATCCATTTGCCAAACTTCATAGTCCAGATATGCTGCTATCGCAAGCATGATTTGAAAGAATTTGAGCATTGCCACAGAAGAAAATATCTCGTCATAGTCAATACCATAATGCTGACGATAATCCTTGGCAACCAAATAGGCTTTATAGGTCTCCACCTTTCCGTTTGTGCCCCTCTTGCTCTTAAAAATCCACTTACACCCGATGGACTTTACCCTTTCAGATGGGTCAACTTATGTCCATACATCTTTGATCTTCATAGACTCTATTTCAGATCTTATGGCTTCAAGTCATTTATCAGAGTCGGATCTCTGCATTGCATCATGTAGGTGATCGGATCCTCATCGTTCTCATCGAGTTCGACAGGATCTTCGTTCTGGATAAAGAAACCTAAGTATCTATCTGACTGATGCAGTACTCTACCAGATCATCTTAAGGATATTTGTTCATTGGGCTCTAGGATTGATCTCATCAAATTCGATTCAAATTTAATCATTGGTGTCGGTTCTTCTACCTATCGAACTTTGTCAAGCTTAATTTTAGAGGTACTTATTCCTTCACTAAGGAATTTTTTTTCAAAAAATATGCCTTACTGCTGACAAACACCTTTTGTTAGCAGACAGGTAAAAGTAATATCTCCTTATTTCTTTGGGGTACCCTATGAAATTACACTTATCGGACTTAGGATTGAGCTTATCAATTTGTAATCGTTTAACATAAGTTGGACACCCTCAGACCCCAAAGTAAGAGAGGTTCGGCCTATGTCCCGACCATATCTCATATGGTGTCTGTTGGGTGTAAAACCTCCCCCAGCCAAAGTTCATGTCCGGAGTGACCCCTTGGGGATACTACAGGAAAGCTTCGTCCGGACTCCTACAGGAGCCGGACTCCGTCTCCAACTTCGGCTGCAGGCAAGCTTCGTCCAGATTCCTATGGGAGCCGGACTCCGTCTCCAACTTGGCTACAGGCAAGCTTCGTCCGGATTCCTACGGGAGCCGGACTCCATCTCCAACTTCAACTGTAGACAAGTTCGTCCGGACTCCTACGGGAGCCGGACTTCGCCCTCGACTTTGATCGAAGGAAGACTCCGTCCGGACTCCTACGGGAGCCGGACTTCGTCCTCGACTCCGAATGCTGGTAAGCTCCGTCCGGACTCCTACGGGAGCCAGACTCCGTCTCCAACTTCGGCTGCAGGCAAGCTTCGTCCGGACTCCTACGGGAGCCAGACTCCGTCTCCAACTTCAACTGCAGACAAGCTTCATCCGGACTCCTATGGGAGCCGGACTTCACCCTTGACTTTGATCGAAGGAAGACTCCGTCCGGACTCCTACAGGAGCCGAACTTCATCCTCGACTTCGAATGCTGGTAAGCTCTGTCCGGACTCCTACGAGAGCCAGATTTTGCCTCTGACTTCAACTACAGGTAATCTTCATCCGGACTCCTACGGGAGTCAAACTCCATCTCCAACATCAACTGCAGACAAGCTTCGTCCGGACTCCTACGGGAGCCGGACTCCATCTCCAACTTCGGCTGCAGGCAAGCTTCGTCCGGACTCCTACGGGAGCCGAACTCCGTCTCCAACTTCGGCTGCAGGCAAACTTCGTCCGGACTCCTACGGGAGCCAGACTTCGCCCTCGACTTTGATCGAAGGAAGACTCCGTCCGGACTCCTACGGGAGCCGAACTTCATCCTCGACTCCGAACGCTGGTAAGCTCCGTCTGGACTCCTACAAGAGCCGGACTCTGTCTCCAACCCTGACTGCAAACAAACTTCGTCCGGACTCCTACGGGAGCCAGACTTCATCCCCAACTTGACTGCAGGAAGACCTTGATCGAGCTCCTACGGGAGTCGGACTTCGCCTCCGACTCCAGCTACAGACTCCAACCGAACTTCAGCCGACAATTCTGGACCCCCTGGCAGGCCGTAGTAACGGCCACGACTCTGCTCCACTCCCTGCGGTAGATCCTACGCGGCTCCATTACTCCCTGGCAGGTCGCATTAATGGCCACGATTCTGCTCCACTCCCTGCGGCGGATCCTATGCGGTTCCACGCTCCCTGACAAGTCACACAACGGACGTCGCTCCACTTCTCGCAACTAATTCCACGTGGCGAGCCATGGTGACAGCCACGACTCCACCCCATTACTCTTCATGATAAATTCCTCCTGGCCCTGTACGGCCCACGATGAGGCAATCATAATCAGTCGCTATCAACCCGCTGCTCCCTCCGTCTATAAAAGGAGACCCCAGATACGTTATTTTTTAAGCTCTCATTTTTCCTAGAAACTCTGCTAAAATTTTTATTCGAGCACTCCATTCTTGTTGAGGCAGAGAACTGACTTGAGCGTCGAAGGGTCTTGCCGGAGCAACCCCACCTCCGGTCTAGACTTCTTTTGCAGGTCCCAACGGTGACCGCGACTCCCATGACTCCAGCTTCTCCGACGCAGGCAGATTTTTGTACCAACAAGATTGGTGCTAGAGGAAGGGGCCTTTTTGACCTTCGCGGTACCCTTGTTCTTAAAGGAGCACTCAACGGGACCGCCTCTGGTCATCTTCTCTGACATTACTCCTCCTTCCCCCCACTAGATCCTCACCTGATGCCTTCTCATGAAGCATCCACACGGTGACCCACGGCCTCCACGGTCAGATCTCAGGCTCCAGCCTCGCCTCCAGTTTCTCAGGCCCCGCATCCTCCAGCAGCGATGGCCGGCAGGGAGCGGTCAGACAATCGACCTCTGACGGATTTCGCCAACACCATCTCGGGAGGTTCCCGACGGGAAGCAACCAACGTACTGGCCGTACCCCCCAAGCGACAAAAAATTGAGGAGCCCATAACCTTTACCGAAGAAGATGCTCAAGGAGTCCAATTCCCTCATAACGATGCGGTTGTAGTTTCTTTGAATATAGCAAATTACGATGTCCGCCGCATTCTTGTCGACAATGGAAGTTCGATCGATATTTTGTTCTACGATGCCTTTTCAAGAATGTCCATCCTTGACGGCCATTTGAGGCCGATTACCTCTCCTCTAGTAGGGTTTACTGGTGACGCTGTCCCGATGGAGGGAATGGTGACTTTGACTGTAGCTGTGGGTCGATATCCAAGACAATCCAGGGCTCTGGTGAATTTTCTGGTGGTGAAGGCACCGTCCGCCTACAACGCAATCCTCGGCCGACCTGGCCTCAATGCTCTCCGAGCCATCATGTCAACCTACCATTTGAAGTTAAAATTTCCTACCAATCAGGGGATCGGAGAGGTCCGAGGAGACCAAGCCCTGGCCAGACACTGCTACAACCTAGCCTTGCAAAGAAGCGACCAATCCGACCCCTGTCCAGTTGATGGGCTGGATGCTCGCGACGACCTCACTGAAGAAAGGGGCGGTCCAATTGAAGATCTGGTACCGATCTCTTTGAACGACAGGAATGCGGAGCATGTGGCGATGATCGGCTCCAACCTGGGGGAAGAGGTGCGGATGCGTCTCATCGATTTTCTATGAAAGAATGCAGACGTCTTCGCTTGGGTTCCGACGGACATGCCGGGGATCGACACGGAAGTCATGGAGCACTGCCTGGCCATTGATCCCAAGCATCGACCGACGAAAGAAAAAATTCGAGGTCATGCACCAGAGAGGCAGAAGGTGATAGCCGAGGAAGTGGACAAACTCCTTAATGCCGGATTCATTAGGGAAGTCAATTATCCTGATTGGATTTTCAATGTTGTCCTAGTCAAAAAGGCAAACGGCATGTGGAGGATGTGCATAGACTTCAAAAAGCTGAATAAAGCCTGTCCAAAGGACAGCTACCCCCTGCCTAGAATTGATCAACTTGTGGACGTGACCTCGGGCCATGAGCTCCTTACCTTCATGGATGCATTCTCCGGCTATAATCAAATCAGGATGGCATCGAAAGATGAAAAAAAGACTGCTTTCATTACTAACCGTGGCCTCTACTGTTACAGGGTCATGCCTTTCGCCTCAAAAATGCAGGCGCAACCTACCAGCGGTTGGTGAACAAAATCTTCAAGGAGCAGATTGGCCGCAACATGGAGGTCTATGTGGACGACATGCTCATAAAAAGCAAATCTTCCATGAACCACATCGCCGACCTCGAAGAGACCTTCGACGCCCTCCAAAAATATAAAATGAAGCTGAACCTGAGTAAATGTGCTTTTGGAGTGACCTTAGGGAAGTTCCTGGGCTTCATGGTATCGGGGCACGGAATTGAGGCCAATCCGGAGAAAATTCGTGCCATCCAAGAGATGGCCGCCCCAAAGTCGATAAAAGAGGTTCAGCGCCTTACAGGGAGGGTAGCAGTCCTGAATCACTTCGTCGCGAGGTCAGCCGAACGGTGCTTATCCTTTTTCCAAACCCTCAAGCAGTCGAAGAACTTCTGTTGGACCCCTGAGCGCCAATAGGCATTTGAAGAACTAAGGAGCTACCTCGGCTCACCTCTGCTGTTGGCAAAGCCAGAGCCTGGGGAGGAACTATTTTTATACCTGGCAGTCTCTCCCATGGCCCTTGCGGTGGTCCTTGTCAAAGAAGAAGCAAAAGTCCAACGGCCGATCTACTACGTTAGTCGCACGTTGAGAGACGTCGAGACCAAGTATACCAAATTAGAAAAACTGACTTACACCCTGTTGATTGCAGCCCGGAAGCTCCGACCCTACTTTCAAGGGCACACCGTAATGCTGCTCACCGACCAACCGATCAAGATGATTCTGCACCGGGCGGATGCCTCCGGGAGGATGGAAAATGGGTGATCGAGCTCATAGAATTCAACATCAACTATCGACTCAGGCCAGCAGTAAAGGCCCAGATATTAGCAGATTTCATAGTGGAGTGTACTATCCCAAAGGAGGCCGAACCTGAACAAGACGAAATTGACGGCCTGGAGTCCCGACCGAACTTCCCCAAAGAAGAAGCAGATCCCTCTGATTGCTTTTGGGTCCTCTACGTGGATGGGTCTTCCAACACGTCAGGCGCAGGCGCGGGCCGGATCTTGATTAGTCCAGAGGGAATCATCGCAGAGTACACTCTGCGCTTCGAGTTCCCCGCAACAAACAACGGAGCAGAATATGAAGCTCTGATCGCAGGACTAAGGATTGCCAAAGAGCTGGGAATAGATCGGCTCCAGGTCCACAGCGACTCTCAACTAGTAGTGGAACAAGTCAACGGAAACTACGAAGCATGGGAGGACAGCATGGCTAAATATCTTGAAAAGGTAAAGGAGCTCATCCCCGCCTTCAGCAGTTTCAACATCAGGCAGATTTCGAGGTTGGAAAATGCCAGGGCCGACCTTCTCTCCAAGCTGGCAATGCTGGCTCCAGCCGAATTACCCAAGGGTGTTCTCTTTGAAGTGCTCAAGTGCCTGAGTACGGAAGAATCGCGGTCCGTGTTGGAAATTGACCACGAGCCCAGCTGGATCGACCCACTGATAACATATCTCAGAGACGGGGTTCTCCACCAAGATGCGAAAAAAGCTCGGAAGCTCCAAAATCAAACATCCCGATACATCCTTTATGAGGGCAAGTTGTACAAGAGATCATACTCTTTGCTCCTTTTGAAATGTCTCCGGCCTTCGGAAGCTGACTACGCCTTGTGGGAGGTGCATGAAGGAATCTGCGGAAGCTATCTGGGGGCTAGATCTTTATCCCACAAGTTGCTCCACCAAGGATATTACTGGCCGACGATGCATCATGACTCGATTAAATACGTTAGAAAGTGTGATCGATGCCAGAGATATGCCAACATCCAGAGACAACCCGCCACTGAGCTTACACCCTTGAGTGCCCCATGGCCTTTTGCACAATGGGGGATGGACATCTTTGGACCCTTTCCCGTGGCGTCGGGATAGAGGAAGTTCCTCCTGGTAGCGATTGACTACTTCACCAAGTGGGTTGAAGCCGAACCACTGGCAAAAATTACAGAAGCAAAAGTGCAAGATTTCGTCTGAAAGTCAATCATATACAGGTTCGGTCTGCCAAAGACCCTAATCACTGATAATGGGCGACAATTTGCGGGAGCAAGATTCACCGAATTCTATGAAGATCTAAACATCTCCCATAACTTCACATCAGTAGCCCATCCTCAGGCAAACGACGAAGCTGAAGTGACCAACAGAACCCTACTGCAGGGGATCAAGACAAGGCTTGAAAAGGCGAAGGAAACTTGGGCAGACGAACTTTATCACATGCTGTGGGCATATCGAACTACCCAAAGACTGCCCACGGGGGAGACCCCCTTTGCTTTAGCCTTCAGAATGGAGGCCGTCATCCCAATTGAGCTTAAACACTCGTCGGCACGAGTCGTGGCATTCGACGAACATCAAAATTTGCAAGGTCTTAAAGCCAACCGCGACTTGCTGGAAGAAAGGTGGGAGGTAGCTCAAGTTCGAATGGCAGCCTACAGATAGAAAGTCGCCCGCTATTACAACTCCTGGGTCAAGAATAAAGCCTTTAGAGTAGGAGATCTAGTGCTTCGATGAGCCACTGTCTCGCAACCTCAGGATCGAGGGAAGCTCGTGTAGGAACCAGATCTAGGGTTTCAGGGTTAGATCTTGAAACTTTTTCAAGATCATACAGCGAAAGACTAAAATAAATCAAAATTTATTTTCTAAGATCAAAAAATTCCTAGATCTAAGATCCTTTTACATGATTATTACATAGCATTAAATCAAAAATTAAAATATATATAAATATAGTATGAACTACATGTTGATCATATCAACATGTTTCTATACTAGCTACATCTAATGTATGTATTAAATAATAGATCAGATCTATTACCTTGCAAGTTAGATGCTCTAACCTCGCTGATCCGGGCTTAAGGATGATGTTGCAAGCCGCACACGCATCCGGCCTCTAGGAGTCGTCTACACGAGCCCACGAATCTCGATCAGAAGTCCTGCTTCAGAAAATCAGCACAGTATGCTAGTACTGCGCTGATCCTTCTTTGATGGTTGATCAGGTGCCTCCTTCTTCTTGATTTAGACTCTTCCAAAGATAAAAAGTAGAAGGAGGAGTTTCAAATCTGAGACACTCTCAGAAAACTCAAGATGGAGGGAGGAAAGATATGAAAACAAAAACCCAAGAAGAAGACCCTCTTCTTCTTCACATTTTTCTCTCTAGACACCCAAACTTGCATCTTTTATATCTCCACTACCCAAAGGTATTTCTCTCTGATTTTGGATGGTAGAAAGGCATCTCAAATATATATCTCTCCTTAAAATTTCACAAAGAAACTAGTCTTATATAGAGAGATATGATAGAGTCCTTATCTAGGTCAAACATCTAGTCAAGGCTTATCCAAACATGGCAAGTTAAGGGACGCCCAACTCTTGAGCACCTCCTCCATATTTTCGTACATGGATCACCAGAAAAGGGTATACAATATAAACCCTAAAAGCCACAAAAATTCCAAAAAAAATTTGGATAAATTCGGTGCAAAATTGAAAGAGTTTTGGATTTCTAAAACTCTATCTCATAGAATTCAAAATCCAAACTTATTCCTTTTAGATTTGATCCAAATCACCTTCCATGTAAGAAAGAAGAGAGGAGACCTTTTGTGAACGTGGTAGAGATCTGGGAGAGGGCTTTTGTCACACAAAATAAGTGGAGATTGGCATTGAATAAGAGAGAGGGCGTGGAGAAGGTTTATGTGGCGCAAGGTGGAATCCTAGTCCTACTAAGATTCTGTCTCATAACTTGTTTTAATTTGGTTTCCCAAACCAAATCAAATCAAAATTAGATCAACCTAATTAAAATAGATCTTAACCTAATTAAGAACCTAATTTAATCAGATTAAATTAGATTTAAATCTGATTTAATTTTTTAATCAAATTAGAAATTAGATTGACCCAAGTCCTAGTTGAACTAGGACTTGTCTTTCCTTGCACTTGGCTTATCCAATAAACCAATTGGACTTGATCCAATCAAGCCCAAACCAAATCTAATTAAATCATATTTAATTAGACTTAATCTCAGCCCATTGGCTTAATCAAATTGCTAATCGATCCTCCTGCAACACTTGCACTGGGTTAAATGTCAATTGTATTGATTATTTAACCCTATAATGATTCTTAATCGTTGATCAACCATCCGATCGGATCATGAACTCTAATGTGTGTGACCTCATAGGTCCGAACCTAAGCCGGTAGCATAGAAACAAATTCCTATACCAATCGAAGTGACCATCTAGCAATGGTACCCGACGTCCGGATAGGTCGAATGTGTAGAACAACATCCTTAGAACCCATGCGGATATAGTTTTCATATAATTCATCCCCTTGACCAAAATGATCATAGGACACCCCAGAGCTCAACTGTCAACTCTGATCAGGTTGTCCACATTGTATTTCAAAATATCAAATCCATCTGATGGATTATCCTGGCCAAGGTTTTGCTAAATTGAAATACAGCGACTCATTCTTCTCCAACTCTTGGAGTGGTCAATCCCATCTCGATCACACTCTGACTTCGCAAGTACTTGACTGTGCCCAGAAGCCTTCCGTCCCTGAATTAGAAATTCAGTTAGTCCGGTACCAAAGCACAGTGAGTTGCTTGCAAGTCACTGAGGTGATCTCAAGTCTAAGGGACACTTATACCTATATCCCATCAGAGACATTCTCGACAGCAGAATGCTCTGGAGTTGGTCACGTTCAATGACGATGTACCCTTACATCTCACCTGTATGCCATACCAGTGTCTCCACACTCTTTGGTTAAGAGGATAACCAACCCATATGGCCTACAGCGACCTATGCTCGATAGAAGCTGTCGTCCTTATTAACAGCCTATCATTTGGTCGTGAACAATTTTGAAGACTAATCGATAAATCCTCTCTTTATCGAACCTAAATAGTCCTAAGGACTTCATCATAACAACGGAGTTCATTAGAAGATGAAAGCTTATGATGAAAATGCCAAATATATTTTATTTATTAACAAATCAATTACAATACTTGGTTGCTCAACCATCAACAGCTTGACGATTGGCTTTTTGGGACACATTTCCCAACAACTCCCACTTGTCCTAAAGCCACTCGGCACAGTATCTAATATCCATCTTCGATTTGTGGTTGTCGAACTCCTTTATTGCCAGGGCTTTAGTGAAGGGGTCGGCTAGGTTCTCCTTTCCGTCAATCTTCTGAAGGTCGACGTCACCTCGATCCATGATCTCTCGGACCAGGTGGAAGCGGTGCAAGATGTGCTTCGTCCGCTGATGTGCTTTGGGTTCCTTCACCTGAGCTATGGCACCAGTGCTGTCGCAATAGAGCAGGACCGGACCATCGAGGGAGGGTGCTACTCCGAGCTCGTTGATGAATTTCCTCAGCCACACAGCCTCCTTCGCGGCATCTGATGCTGCGATATACTCTGCTTCACAAACAGAGTCTACCACAGTATGCTGCTTGGAACTCTTCCAGCAGATGGCTCCACCATTCAGAGTAAAGATATAACCCGACACACTCCTGCTGTCATCATGGTCAGATTGGAAGCTAGAGTCTGTGAACCCCACAAGTTTCAGATCTGACTCGCCATAAATCAACCATTGGTCCTAAGTATTTCTCAAATACTTAAGGATGGCTTTAACCACTTTCCAGTGATTTTCTCCAGGATCAGATTGGTATCTACTCACTACTCCTAGTGAGTATGCCACATCTGGTCTTGTACATATCATGGCGTACATGATAGATCCCACGGCTGAAGCATATGGGACTCTACTCATACGCTCTCTCTCTTCAGGAGTTGTCGGACAATCCTTCTTAGAGAGAGAAATTCCTTGGCCTATCGGTAGATAGCCCTTCTTGGAATTCTCCATGCTGAACCTCTTCAGCACAGTATCTATGTACATGGACTGGGATAACCCAAGCATACTTTTAGATCTATCCCTATAGATCTTCATCCCTAGGATGTAGGATGCTTCACCCAAGTCCTTCATGGAGAACTGTGATGACAACCAAACTTTTATTCCCTGTAGTGCAGAGATGTCATTCCCGATTAAGAGAATGTCATCCACGTACAAGATAAGGAATACCACAACTGGACCATTTGCCCATTTATAGATGCAGGGCTCTTCTCCATTCTTAATGAAGCCATACGTTTTGATCACCTTATCAAAACGCATGTTTCAACTCCGAGAAGCTTGCTTCAATCCATAAATGGATCTCTGAAGCTTGCACACCTTGGACTCATCTGTAGATGTAAACCCCTCAGGTTGTATCATATACACCTCTTCGGTCAGCTCTCCATTAAGAAAAGCTGTCTTTACATCCATCTGCCAGATCTCATAATCTAGATGGGCAGCTATTGCAAGCATTATCCGAATAGATTTGAGCATTGCCACAGGAGAAAATATCTCGTCATAGTCAATACCATAATATTGACGATACCCCTTGGCAACCAGACGGGCTTTATAGGTCTCCACCTTTCCGTCTGTGCCCCTCTTCCTTTTGAAGACCCATTTACACCCAATGGGTTTAACCCCTTTAGGTGGGTCAACCAATGTCCATACATCGTTGACCTTCATGGACTCCATTTCGGATTTCATGGCTTCAAGCCATTTCTCAGAATCAGGTCTCTGCATAGCATCCATATAGGAGATCGGATCCTCATTATTCTCATCAAGTTCGATGGGATCACCGTTTCGGACCAAGAAACTGTAGTATCTGTCCGGCTGACGCGGTACTCTACCGGATCGCCTTAATGGTACAGGTATATTGGGCTCCGGATCTGATCTAATCATATCCGACTCAGGTTCAGCTATTGGTGTCGGTCCTTCTACCTGTTGAACTTCATCAAGTTCAACCTTAGAGGCAACGGTTCCTTCACCAAGGAACTCCTTTTCTAAAAAGATTGCCTTAAGGCTGACGAACACCTTTTGTTCATCAGCATGGTAGAAAAAATATCCTTTTGTCTCTTTGGGGTACCCTATGAATGAGCATTTGTCAGATCTAGGTCCAATTTTGTCTGTGACTAATCGTTTGACATAGGTCGGGCACCCCCAGACCCTAAGGTGTGAAAGTGCTGGCTTACGTCCCATCCATATCTCATATGGAGTCTTAATTACAGACTTACTTGGAACCCTATTTAATAGATAACAAGCCGATTCGAGTGCATATCCCCAGAAGGATATCGGCAAGCTAGCAAAACCCATCATGGATCAGACCATGTCTAACAGAGTCCGATTCCTCCTTTCAGACACACCATTATGCTGTGGTGTTCCTAGAGGAGTCCATTGGGAGAGAATCCCATTCTCTCCTAGATATGTGAGAAATTCACTAGAAAGATATTCTCCTCCTCGATCAGATCGAAGAGTTTTAATACTCTTCCCAGTTTGTTTTTCTACTTCACTTCGGAATCATTTGAACATTTCAAATGAATCCGACTTATGTTTCATCAGATAGACATATCCATATCGGGATAGGTCATCCATGAAAGTTATGAAGTAGAAATATCCACCTCTAGCACTGGTGCTCATGGGTCCGCATACATCAGTATGTACTAGGCTCAAGAGCTCAGTAGCTCTCTCACCTTTTCCAGTAAAAGGTGACTTGGTCATTTTACCAAGAAGACAGGACTCACAGGTTGGAAGTGATTCACAATCACTTACTTCGAGGATTCCCTCTTGAGTCAACCTATTTATTCTGTTCTTGTTTATATGACCTAGCCTACAGTGCCATAAGTAGATATCTGACACACTATCTAATCTAGGGTGCTTGCCAGTTGAATAGACTACATTAACAGGTTGTGATAACATATACACACCATTGTTCAAATGTCCACAAAAAATAGTAACACCATTCTCAATGATATTACAAATTTATTTCTTTATTGAAATTTCATAATTATTTTTTGGCCAGAAGGCCTACAGAAATGACATTTAAAAAGAAACTGGGACAGAAATGACAATCATTAAGAACAACGATATGGGATTCAAATATAAGTTTCAAGATTCCTAATGCTAGAACTGGAACTGGTCTTCCATCTCCAACGTTCAGGAACCTCTCACCTTGCTCGAATCTCCTACTGACCTGCAACCCCTGCAACGAATTGCAAATATGGTAAGGGCTACCGGTATCCAATACCCAGTCAGTTATATCACAAATAGAGAAATTGCAAGGAGTTATCATATAAATACCTTGCCCAGCAACAACTTGCTGCTTTCTCTGCCTGTTCGGGTCTAGAGAGGCAATGTACTGGGGACAGTTCCTCTTTCAGTGCCCCCGCTTCTTGCAAAAGAAGCATTCAGCTTGACTCTTATTGGGTTTGATCTTTTTGGTCTGACACTGCACAGTTGTCCTAGCCTGAACTTGCACCTTCTTTACTTTCTTCTTCTTGTTCTTCTTCCCTTTCTTAAAGGGTCGAAAACCAGAAGATGAACCTCCCACTAAGTTCACCGACTCCTTATGGAGTTGGTGATCTTTCTCAAAGTTCTGAAGTAACCCCAGTAATCCATGGTAGTTTACTTCAGGCTTTGTCATTCTATAATGAGTGAGGAATGGGAGATAAGACTTGGGCAGCGAGTTCAGTATTGCATCTTTCTCAAGCTGCTCATGCAAGGAAAAGTCGAGCTTGCTCAATCATTCCATCAGCTCGATCATGTACAATACATGATCAGTGACAGAGGCATCATCCCGCATTTTGGCATTGAAGATGGCACAACTAGTCTTGTGCCTCTCCACGTCATCGGGTGTGCCAAAGGCATCCTCCAACACTTGAAGCTTGTCCTTTGGCTGAGCCATCTCGAATCTGCGACTAAACTCGTCGCTCATGATAGCCAGCATGATACAGCGCACCGTGGTCTGATCACTGAGCCACTTCTGGTAAGTGTTTCTGATTGTTCCACGTGCATTGACAGCTGGCTCCTCAGGTGCAGGATCTATTATCACATATAAGATCCGTTCATGCTTCAGGACTATCTTCAACTTTCGGTACCAGCTACCGAAGTTGGGTCCCACCAACTTATCATTGTCCAACAATGATCAGAGCGATAGGGAAGTGGCCATATTTGCACAAAGGAGAACCATAACCTAATTAGTAATTGATTCATTAAACCTAAAGATTTGGACTTTAATCAAAAGGTTTCTCCCACTATTTTATTCGAATTGGTAGCCTCTACCTCCAACTCGAGAAATTACCCTAATTCTTTAGCGGGTACTAGAATCCACTTAGACTGCACACAAGCCCAACTTTGGTTGGCCAACCCATGTACATCTAAGGGTAGGTTCATAACCAATTGTTTCTCTAAACAATTTCTAGTAATTTTAATTTTGCCCCAGAAACCTAATCAGTAGGCTTTGGCCTCCACTGTAAGGATCCGGTTAGGTCCAACCATTAACATGATCATACTTGGTGTATCTAACCAACGAATGATTAAGCCCAACTTTGGTTGGCTCACCTAACCACCATTAGAGAGACACTTCCAAGTCATCATATGATGAGTGATAATTTCATTAGTCAACAAGCACCAGGCCTTTGGGTCTGCAATGATTATTGAGTTCATGGACTCATTATCAAACACCTTAATGGGAGGCTATGACTCAATTATCTCCATAACTTTATCATTTTAAGGACCTAATAATTTTAGAGGATTAAATAATATAGAGGATGAGGTCAGATGAACCAGCTTATCATGATTCTCCCACTGACTTCAACAAGTCAGCTTAAGGGAGACCATTAAAAGGGCTGGTCTAGGAGCACCTAAATCAGTCACACTGATTTACCTAGCTGACATGGGTCAGCTCGAATAGTCAAGTGATCCGATCAAAACATAATTTCACCAAGAGGCCAGGTAAGTTCGATCAGTGGGAGGGTCTGCCAAAGCTTGCCTTAGACACCATCATGAATGGCCAGGTAAGCGGGCTCCCAATTAAAAACCACCGGTCTGGTTTACCTTAGACACCAACTGGTTTAATTAGTTTCGATTAGATCAACCTAACAGTTCGTGTTAGACCGCTTAGCCAAAAATCAAGTCCATTTGGTTCTCGTTAAAGACATGGACTTGACCAACTACAACTATTGTAATTGATCTAGAGAATCCTTGACCTAATCTAAGACAACAATTGATTAGATTTAGTCAATTCTCTAATTAAGTCCATCTTTAATCTAACCATAGGTCTAACCCAATTAATGGACCTAATTTCCACTAACCCATTAACCCAATGTGTTATGATTTGTGTCTTAGGTTCTTCAATTCACAATCCTAGAACCTAATCAAACAACTTCTTAATTCTTAATTAAGTTTTGGGCTGAGGGTTGGGTTTGGCTTTTCAAAAAATCATTTTCATATTTGTAAAATAATTTTATAATATGATTCTATTAATCATATTGCATGTTTGATTCATAATCAAGATGCAAGTGAAATAAACATGAAACTACTTTAGATCTAATCTAAACAGGTTCATGTAATTGAAACAATTTCAACTTTAAATAATTTCTTTGCATAAAAATTATTAACAAAGAGATTTTATTTCAGATTTAAACATCTTTTAAATCTAATAAATCATAAATTTAATCTAGATCATATCTAACAAATTTATGATTAAAGATAGATCTACACAAACTAGGACAACCTTTGCACTGTAAGGGGTAAACCTTACAGCAGGACAACCTTGCAGTTTGTGATTGATCTAAAATTTTAATTTTAGATTTAATAATCAGATTATAAATTAGATCTAATATAAAAAATAATCTAAGCATGTATAAATAATCATGTAATAAAGAACCTAGGCTCTGATACCAATTGTAGGAACCAGATCTAGGGTTTCAGGGTTAGATCTTGAAACTTTTTCAAGATCATACAGCGGAAGACTAAAATAAATCAAAATTTATTTTCTAAGATCAGAAAATCCATAGATCTAAGATCCTATTACATGATTATTACATAGCATTAAATCAAAAATTAAAATATATATAAATATAGTATGAACTACACGTTGATCATATCAACATGTTTCTATACTAGCTACATCTAATGTATGTATTAAATAATAGATCAGATCTATTACCTTGCAAGTTAGACGCTCTAACCTTGCTGATCTGGGCTTAAGGATGATGTTGCAAGCCGCACACGCGTCCGGCCTCTAGGAGTCGTCCACACGAGCCCACGAATCTCGATCAGAAGTCCTGCTTCAGGAAATCAGCACAGTATGCTAGTACTGCGCTGATCCTTCTTTGATGGTTGATCAGGTGCCTCCTTCTTCTTGATTTGGACTCTTCCAAAGATAAAAATAGAAGGAGGAGTTTCAGATCTGAGACACTCTCAGAAAACTCAAGATGGAGGGAGGAAAGATATGAAAACAAAAACCCAAGAAGAAGACCCTCTTCTTCTTCACGTTTTTCTCTCTAGACAACCAAACTTGCATCTTTTATATCTCCATGACCCAAAGGTATTTCTCTCTGATTTTTGGATGGAAGAAAGACCTCTCAAATATCTATCTCTTCTTAAAATTTCACAAAGAAACTCATCTTATATAGAGAGATATGATAGAGTCCTTGTCTAGGTCAAACACCTAGTCAAGGCTTATCCAAACATGGCAAGTTAAGGGACGCCCAACTCTTGAGCACCTCCTCCATATTTTCATGCATGGATCACCAGAAAAGGGTGTACAATATAAACCCTAAAATCCACAAAAATTCTAAAAAAAATTTGGATAAATTCGGTGCAAAATTGAAAGAGTTTTGGATTTCTAAAACTCTATCTCATAGAATTCGAAATCCAAACTTATTCCTTTTAGATTTGATCCAAATCACCTTCCATGTAAGAAAGAAGAGAGGAGACCTTTTGTGAACGTGGGAGAGATCTGGGAGAGGGCTTTTGTCACACAAAATAAGTGGAGATTGGCGTTGAATAAGAGAGAGGGCGTGGAGAAGGTTTATGTGGCGCAAGGTGGAATCCTAGTCCTACTAGGATTCTGTCTCATAACTTGTTTTAATTTGGTTTCCCAAACCAAATCAAATCAAAATTAGATCAACCCAATTAAAATAGATCTTAACCTAATTAAAAACCTAATTTAATCAGATTAAATTATATTTAAATCTGATTTAATTTTCTAATCAAATTAGAAATTAGATTGACCCAAGTCCTAGTTGAACTAGGACTTGTCTTTCCTTGCACTTGGCTTATCCAATAAACCAATTGGACTTGATCCAATCAAGCCCAAACCAAATCTAATTAAATCATATTTAATTATACTTAATCTCAGCCCATTGGCTTAATCAAATTAAGCCAATTAGCAATCAAATTGCTAATCGATCCTCCTGCAACACTTGCACTGGGTTAAATGTCAATCGTATTGATTATTTAACCCTATAATGATTCTTAATCGTTGATCAACCATCCGATCGGATCATGAACTCTAATGTGTGTGACCTCATAGGTCCGAACCTAAGCCGATAGCATAGAAACAAATTTCTATACCAATCGAAGTGACCATCTAGCAATGGTACCCGACGTCCGGATAGGTCGAATGTGTAGAACAACATCCTTAGAACCCATGCGGATATAGTTTTCATATAATTCATCCCCTTGACCAAAATGATCATAGGACACCCCAGAGCTCAACTGTCAACTCTGATCAGGTTGTCCACATTGTATTTCAAAATATCAAATCCATCTGATGGATTACCCTGGCCAAGGTTTTGCTAAATTGAAATACAGCGACTCATTCTTCTCCAACTCTTGGAGTGGTCAATCCCATCTCGATCACACTCTGACTTCGCAAGTACTTGACTGTGCCCAGAAGCCTTCCGTCCCTGAATTAGAAATTCAGTTAGTCCGGTACCAAAGCACAGTGAGTTGCTTGCAAGTCACTGAGGTGATCTCAAGTCTAAGGGACACTTATACCTATATCCCATCAGAGACATTCTCGACAGCAGAATGCTCTGGAGTTGATCACGTTCAATGATGATGTACCCTTACATCTCATCTGTATGCCATACCAGTGTCTCCACACTCTTTGGTTAAGAGGACAACCAACCCATATGGCCTACAGCGACCTATGCTCGATAGAAGCTGTCGTCCTTATTAACAGCCTATCATTTGGTCGTGAACAGTTTTAAGGACTAATCGATAAATCCTCTCTTTATCGAACCTAAATAGTCCTAAGGACTTCATCATAACAACGGAGTTCATTAGAAGATGAAAGCTTATGATGAAAATGCCAAATATATTTTATTTATTAACAAATCAATTACAATACTTGGTTGCTCAACCATCAACAGCTTGACGATTGGCTTTTTGGGACACATTTCCCAACAGCTCGCCCCAAACTGGGAAGGCCCGTATGAGGTCAAAGGAGTAGTCCAGCCCGAAACTTATTACCTCAAGGAGCTCGGAGGAGCAGTCCTCCCGCGACCATGGAGTTCGAAAAACTTACGAATGTATTACTGATAACTTTATTTTAAATAAAAATTGCATATCTACATGTCTCCCCTCTTGGCACTATCTTATATCGACAAGGCAGTCAAAACAAACTGTATCGGAAGCAGGAGGGGAACTTCATCTCGACAAAGTCGAAGGCCCGATTCTCTTTAGACCGGATGGGGGGAGAGGCCCTGCAACGCCCATATGCGCCCCCACAGCCCTGTTAGGGACAGGAGGAGAACCTCGCCCTAACTTGAGCAAAGTCGAAGGCCCGATTCTTTTAGATCGAATGGAGGGAGAGGCCCTGCAATGCCCACATGCGCCCCCGCAGCCCTGTTAGGGACAGGAGGAGAACCTCTCCCTAACTTGAGCAAAGTCAAAGGCCCGGTTCTCTTTAGACCGGATGGGGGGAGAGGTCCTGCAATACCCATATGCGCCCCCACAGTCCTGTTAGGGACAGGAGGAGAACCTCGCCCTAACTTGAGCAAAGTCGAAGGCCCGGTTCTCTTTAGACCGGATGGGGGGAGAGGCCCTGCAACACCCATATGCGCCCCCACAGCCCTGTTAAGGACAGAAGGAGAACCTCGCCCTAACTCGAGCAAAGTCGAAGGCCCGGTTCTCTTTAGACCGGATGGGGGGAAGGGCCCAGCAACGCCCATATGTGCCCCTACAGCCGCGTTAGAGACAAGAGGAGAACCTCATCCTAACCAGAGATGAAACCTGTTATGACAGAAATAGAGAAAGAACCTCACCCCGACATCAATTAAAGTCTAGTCATTCAAGACAGATGAGAAAAAGGGGGACCTTCCCCAGCGGCCCCTTCGCAATAAGACTCCGTCCGGACTCCTACGGGAGCCGGACTTCATCCCCGACTTGACCGCTGGTAAGCTCCGTCCGACTCCTACGAGAGCCAGATTTTATCTCTGACTTCAATTGCAGGTAGACTCCGTCCGGACTCCCACGGGAGCCAGACTTCTCCCCGACTTCACCTACAGGAGCAGACTCCCGTAGCCCCACCAAGAGCGGAGGAAAAATTTCACTCAAAAAAGAAAAAGGGAGGAGGGGTTAAAAGGAAAGCGATGGACTACGTCAGCGACGAATGGAAAACAAATAGCGTCAAAGATGCAGAGAACCCTGTCTCAGCAAGGATTGGGGTTCTTATCAAGAACCCCAGCTCCCAAGGAAGCTCTCAACGCAAGCCCGAGATGAGACGACTTCCTCAGGGTGACGGAAGCTCAGACCTCCGAGCCCGAGCCCTGGTGGGGGGCACCAAACCCAAGCGGTCCCAGACAAATCTGCGATCGCGAACGAAAAGGATGGTCGATACGATGGCAATCGGGTACCTCCGAACGATGTGAAGGCCGAAAAGAAGCTCGACAAGCGACAATTCAACATGTGAGTATAAGAGGTAGCAGAAAATTCCTTCTCATATTATTCATTCAATATACATTATAGAGCCATTAAGGTTGAGGGAGAAGGATAACTGAAAGGCGAGCCACGTGACAACTATCGGTAACCTACGGACGACGTCAAAAAAAAAAAAAAAAAAAAAGAGAAAGAAAAGGAGAAAAAGAAGAAAAGAAGAGAAATAAAGAGAAGGGAATACAACAATAACAATGGTAAAGGAAAGAAGTTCGGCAAACAACAATTCGATGCAAAGTGCGGACGAAGTAACAAAATCTTTTTCTCATTTTTTGATTAACAGATGTACGTTACAAGACCCAGAGAGTCAGAAAAAGAAAATATTATTACAAAAACTCGAAAGGGATACACCGGAGGCCACTTCAAGCTGTAGACTTCTCTTCCCGGTTCTGTCCTTCCCAGCAAATTTTTCAGTACGTGTGATAAGCCTCTCGGCTCTCGCCCCCCGCCTCGTTCTGCTCCATCTCGAAATCCCAATCTTAGGGGGAAAAGGATGGGATAGAATTCAGGGAGCAGCAAAGGCAATGGCAGCGGCAACGATGACCTGTTTCGAGAAGAACCGGGGTTACCCCGGAGGCAGCGATGGCGTCGGAGATATGCGCCACTACCGTGTGCTCCGCGACGACCACCATCCTAGGTGTTCTGATAAGGTCGGCATGTGCTACTTCCACCATCCCCGCAACAAGTTCTACTGCCCCACCATCGGCACCGACCGCTTCTGGTCCCTCGGCCCCGATGGCATCAAGGATCCCGCCACGGCTTGTGACGACAGCTCTGCCCCCTTGACCGGTGTCACCCCGTTCAGCTACTCCAAAGTTCTCAGGCGGAATGCCTTCACCAGTTGTCCCCGTTATTAAACCCCTGTTGTTGAAGGAATTCTCCCTCGAGCCCCTTTAAGGCGATGGGAACCCTCAGCGGCAGTTTGACAATCGGAGAACTCACAGACCGCTGTTCTCCTCCTCGCACTCTTCCTAGTCCGTGGCATCCTCTTGAGGTTGGCCTCCGGGTGGAGGCCCCAGCGGGAGAACCCCTCGGAGAGACTCGGGGGACCGAAGACGGTGGAGAGCCGGCGGAGATGGCAAAGACCGGCGCAAAGGGCGCTCGGAGTCGGAAAGGGCACCGATGGAGTGGCGAGTGGCTAGGCTCTCAGGCGGAAGAAAGGCGTTGACCCTCAGGGAAGTGAAGCCCCTGGAGGAAAGGCGAGGGCTTAAATAGGCAACGGAGCCTGGCGCAGTTATGGTGGCAGATGTCCCTAGGCCAACCAGTACCCACCACGTGTCCCACTCACCGCGGCATAGGGTTGACTGTTCCAGACTCTTATGGCGTGACGCTTAGGATCACACCCTAGTGGGAGTTTCGAAAAGATTTTTTGGGTCGCCCTAATCGAAAAAAGGCTCCAGCATGCGCGCATTAAATGCCAAAATTTTCGAAGGTGGTCGTGTGCAGAATTCAAGAAAACGACTTCGGCTGTAAAAATTTTCTGTACTTCCTCCGATCGAACCTCGAACTCGAAAGTAGGGGGACTAGTGTTGGGTGTAAAACCTCTCCCAACCGAAGTTCGTGTCTGGAGTGACCCCTTGGGGATACTACAGGAAAGCTTCATCCGGACTCCTATGGGAGCCTGACTCCATCTCCAACTTCGGCTGCAGGCAAGCTTCGTCCGGATTCCTACGGGAGCCGGACTCCGTCTCCAACTTCAACTGTAGACAAGCTTCATCCGAACTCCTACGGGAGCCGGACTTCGCCCTCGACTTTGATCGAAGGAAGACTCCGTTCAGACTCCTACGGGAGCCAGACTTCGTCCTTGACTCTGAATGCTGGTAAGCTCCGTCCGGACTCCTACGGGAGCCGGACTCCATCTCCAACTTCGACTGCAGGCAAGCTTCGTCCGGACTCCTACGGGAGCCAAACTCCGTCTCCAACTTCAACTGCAGACAAGCTTCATCCGGACTCCTACGGGAGCCGGACTTCACCCTCAACTTTGATCGAAGGAAGACTCCGTTCGGACTCCTACGAGAGCCAGACTTCGTCCTCGACTCTGAATGCTGGTAAGCTCCGTCCGACTCCTACGAGAGCCGAATTTTGCCTCTGACTTCAACTACAGGTAAACTTCGTCCGGACTCCTACGGGAGCCGGACTCCTGGACTCCGTCTCCAACTTCAACTGCAGACAAGCTTCGTCCGGACTCCTACGGGAGCCGGACTCTGTCTCCAACTTCGGCTGCAGGCAAGCTTCGTCCGGACTCCTACGGGAGTCAGACTTCATCTCCAACTTCGGCTGTAGGCAAACTTCGTCCGGACTCCTACGGGAGCCGGACTTCGCCCTCGACTTTGATCGAAGGAAGACTCCGTCCGGACTCCTACGGGAGCCAGACTTCATCCTCGACTCCGAACGCTGGTAAGCTCCGTCCAGACTCCTACAAGAGCCGGACTCCGTCTCCAACCCCGACTGCAGACAAACTTCGTCCGGACTCCTACGGGAGCCAAACTTCGTCCCTAACTTCGACTGTAGGAAGACCTCATCCGAGCTCCTACGGGAGCCAGACTTCACCTCCGACTCCAGCTACAGACTCCAACCGAACTTCAGCCGACAAGTCTGGACCCCCTGGCAGGCCATAGTAACGGCCACGACTCTGCTCTACTCCCTGCGGTGGATCCTATGCGGCTCCATTACTCCCTGGCAGGTCACAATAATGGCCACGATTCTGCTCCACTCCCTGCGGTGGATCCTATGCGGTTCCACCGCTCCCTGACGAG
Organism: Elaeis guineensis; assembly: GCF_000442705.2. NCBI lineage: Eukaryota > Viridiplantae > Streptophyta > Magnoliopsida > Arecales > Arecaceae > Elaeis > Elaeis guineensis. The sequence continues at coordinate 38,771,520 of NC_026003.2, read as the reverse complement.
TCACGACAACGGACGCCGCTCCACTTCCCGCAACTGATTCCACGTGGCGAGCCATGGTGACAGCCACGACTCCACCCCATTACTCTTCATGATAAATTCTTCCTGGCCCCGTACGGCCCACGACGAGGCAATCATAATCAGTCGTTATCAACCCGCTGCTCCCCCGTCTATAAAAGGGGATCCCAGATACGTTATTTTCTAAGCTCTCATTTTTACCTAGAAACTCTGCTAAAATTTTGTTCGAGCACTCCATTCTTGTTGAGGCAGAGAACTGACTTGAGCGTCGGAGGGTCTTGCCGGAGCAACCCCACCTCCGGTCTAGACTTCTTTTGCAGGTCCCGACGGTGACGCGACTCCCACGACTCCAGCTTCTCTGGCGCAGGCGGATTTTTGCACCAACAGTGTCTTACTAATTGACTTGCTCGAAATATTATTGAGCACAAGATAGGCTGTTTTAAGTGCATATCTCCAAAAAGAGATCGACAGAGTTGTACACCCCATCATGGACTGAACTACGTCCAACAAGATTCGATTCCTTCTTTCTGAGATGCCATTATGCTATGGTGTCCCTGGAGGGATCCATTGAGAGAGAATCTCATTCTCTCTTAGATATGTCAGAAATTCATTGGAAAGGTATTCACCTCCTCGATCAGATTAAAAAATTTTAATATTTTTTTTAGTTTGTTTCTCTACTTCATTATGGAACCATTTGAACATTTCAAACGATTCAGACTTATATTTCATCAAGTAGACACACCCATACCTAGATAGGTCATCTATGAACGTGATGAAGTAGCTATATCCTCCTTTGGCACATATACTCATGGATCCACATACATCAGTATATATCAGACCTAGCACATCACTGGCTCATTCATCTTTTTCAGTAAAATATGACTTGATCATCTTTTCAACCAAACAAGACTCACAGATAGGAAATGATTCATAATCGTGTTTATCAAGAATTTCTTCTTGAGCCAACCTGTTCATCCTGTTCTTGTTAATATGACCTAGCCTACAATGCCAAAGATAGGCATCTGTGACATCATCTATTCTAAAATATTTATTTGAAATGTATATTACATTAGGCCTAGGTACAATATAGATACCATTGTTCAACTGTCCACATAAAATTGTAACACTATTCAAAATGATATCACAAAAGTTTTTCTTTATTGATATTTCTAATTTGAATTAGCCAAAAGGCCTACAAAAATAACATTTAAAAGAAAACTAAGACAGTATGACACTCATTAAGAACAATATACTGAGACTCGAATACAAGCTTGATGAATCCTAAAACTAGAATCGGAACTGATCTTCCATCTCCAACATTCAGAAATCTCTCACCTTCTCCAAATCTCCTAGTGACCTGAAGACCCTGTAACGAATTACAAATATGAATAGGGCTTCAGTATCCAATATCCAGGTCATTATATCTATAAGAGAGAAGTTACAAGGTATTATCACATAAGTACCTTATCCAGCAACTTATTGCTTCTTCTTCTCTGGCCTGTTCAGGTCAAAGGAAGCGATATACTGAGGATAATTCTCTTCCAGTGACTCTACTTCTTGCAAAAGAAGCACTCTGCCTGACTTTAATCAGTCTTGAACTTGGGTTTCTAAGACTGACACCCAGCATCAGGCACCTTCTTATTCTTCTTCTTTTTTCTTTTCTTAAAGGGACGATGACTACCTGAAGAAGATCCTCCCACTAGATTCACTGTCTCTTTGTAGAGCTGGTGATCTTTCTCAAAAATCTGTAGTAACCCCAACAGACTATGGTAGTTGACTATATGCTTCGTCATTTTGAAATGACTGAGGAATGACAGGTAGGACTTGGGAAGAGAGTTCAGGATCGTATTTTTCTCCAGCTGTTCATGCAAAGAGAAGTCGAGTTTCTTCAATTTTTCAATCTGCTCGATCATGTATAATATATGATCAGTAACAGATGCACTCTCTCTCATCCAGATATTGAAAATGGTGCAACTAGTCTTGTGTCGCTCAACGTCGTCAGGAGTACCAAAGAAATCTCTCAACACTTGAAGCATTTTCTCTGGCTGAGCTTCTTCAAACTTTCGAGTGAACTCGTCATTCATGGAGACTCGCATGATGCAACAAACCATGGTGCGATCGTTGAGCCACTTCAAATAAGTGTCTCGGACTGCTCCTTGGGCGTTAGGAGCAGGCTCTTCAGGTGTCAGATCCGATATCACATAAAGGATCTGCTTGTACTCCAGGATAATCTTTAATTTTCGATACTAATTATCAAAATTTAGTCCGATAAGCTTCTCACTATCCAACGATGATCGGAATGACAAGTTTGAGGCCATATCTGTACACACAAAGCAAGAACAAAGCCTAATTAGTATATGAATTTATTAATCCTAAAGACTTGAACTTTAGTCTAAAGATTCTCTCACTATTTTATATAAATTGGTAGCCTCTACTTTTAATTCGAGAAATTACCTTAATTTCTTAGCGGGTACTAGAATCCACACAGACTACATATAGGCTCGAAGATGGCTCGATCAACCCATATGCACCTATGGGTAGGTTCTCAATCAATTGTTTCTCCAAACAACTTCTAGTATTTAATTTAGCCTCAGATTTTATTTCAGTAGGCGATGGGCCTCCACTGAAAGTTTTGGTTAGGTCAAACCATTAACATGAACCTACTTAGTGATTCTACCTAATGAGTGATCAGGTTCAAGGATGGCTCAGTCAACCCAACTATCATCAGATAGTTCATCAGAGTCATCATATGATGAATGATAATTCCATCATTTAGAGAGAACATCAGACGGATGGCACCTGTAATGTCAATCAGAAATAATGGATCCATTATCACTCACCTTAATGGAAGACTATGATCTAGTGATCATCATAACCAGCTCATTTTAAGGATTTAATAATTTAGAGGATTTAATCAATTTAGAGAAGAGAGAAGAGAAGAAAAGATCAATCAGTAGACCATAATCCTCTCACTGACTTCACTAAGTCACTGAATCGGGTTAGGTCATGCTGATTGAACTGGCACCTAGATCAATCATACTGATCAACCTTAATGGTATGGGCTAACTCGAATCACTTAGCGATTTAATCAAAATCTGGTTCACCAAATTAGTCATGTAAGTGAGATCAGTGGGAGGGTCTACTAAGTTTGTCTTAGACACCATCGAAATGGTCAGGTAAGCCGTTCTCAATTAAAAACCACCAGTCAAAATGTCAAACTTATCTTAGACACTAATTGGTTAATTAGTTTCGATTTGACCAATCTAATGGTTCGGGTTCAACCACTGAGCCACAATCAAGGTCCATTTGGTCTAATCAAAGACATGAACTTGACCATCTACAACTATTATACTAGAGAAATCCTGATTAATCTAATTCAATATTTGATTAGGCTTAATCAATTTCTCTACATGATCAATCAATTCTTTGATTCTAATCTTAGGTCTAACCCAATTAAAGAGAAGGACCTGATTTTAGCTAACTCATGCCCCATATTTTACGTAATGTCATTAGATCTAAATCATAATTCTAGATCCAATCAACTTGATACTTAATTCTCAATTAACTTTTGCATCAACATGGTTAAGGTTTTGAAAATAATTTTTTACGTAAACTTTTTACATCCAGTCATAAAATCTTTTAGATCAAATCTAAATTTTTTATGATTTTAGATCAAAATAATTTTGACTAAATAAGATTAGATGTAACTAACTATCTTCGCAACTTGCATCACATATAACAACACCTAGGATTTCAAGATCTAGGATTTTGCAAGAAAATAAGTTTTTCTTTTTACTTATTTCTTCATGGGACCTCACAGTGCACCCCTACACGTCATAAAAAGCACCCCATTGAATGAGAGGAGAGGGTCATGAAACTCTACTTACTCCTATGACCGAACGGTCTGATGATTATCCAATCTGAGTACTTTGCTACTCAGAACATCTAATCTAAATAAATAATAATCAAATCTGAAAATAAATTAATTTAGATCTAATCTAAATCATAAATAATTAGATTTAATAACAAAAAATTAGATCTAAAATCATATTAATTCATATCAAAATAATCTGGCTTTGATACCAGTTGAAGAAAATTTACGATATTGCAGTACATGCAATTAAAAATTTTATGCAGCAGAAACAATAGATTAAATAATTTAATCCTAATCACATATATAAGATCTAATCTTAGACTACTATATCAAGATCTTTGATATGAAAAATATGTACTTTAGATCTAAAAATAAAAATCACATCGATCTCATCGATACTGAAATTCTAGATCTAACTATTAGATCTACCATAGGAATCAAAATAAGTTAGAGATCATTACCAAATAAATTTTGATCTTGATCTTCTCTGATCCAATGGTTGGAGAGGATGTTCCTCAGGTCACTTGCAGCCACACGAAGTCGTCTGGCCTCTATAAAAAAATTCACACGAAGACTGAAGCAGATCAGGAGCTCGAAGATGCTAGTCTGCGAACAACTTCGACAGCTGACTTCTTTCTTCTTCTACAAGTACCTTGGATACTCCAAAGTGATAGAGGATCTAGAGGAGGAAGAGAGGAGGAGGAGAAGAGACTCTAAAAATAAAAAATCTATAAGAGAATTGATCATGGGACGTCTAAGAGAGGATCCCCTTTTTATAGACTAGGAATTAAGACTTTCCAAGAAAGGATGCCATGAATCAATGCCAAAACCCCTTTTTGGCATCCCTAAAAATTTTAGAAAATTTATTAGGATGTGGAGAAGAAATTTGGAGTCTCACATGCCAAAAGATTTCTTAAGAAAAATAAGAAAAAAATAATATGGCTCCAATAATATACCATATATAAAAACTCTCTTTCCTAGTCTGCATCTTATTTTTAATTCAGATCGCATTCGAATTAGGCAAGAGATAATATTATGACTCATCAGCTATAGCCGACCACCCTTGTTGGATCCTCTCTCATGATGTCAAAAATCACAATTCAAATCTAATTAGACATGGAGAAATTGGCGTAGATCCAGATGTAGCGCAAAAGATAAGGATAGAGTCATAGTCTGACTTGGACTCTTTATTTCTAATTCAATTCTAATTCAAATCAAATTTGGATTGAAACTACTGATAGAAATGAACCTAATCCAATTAAGAATCTAAATATCTCATCAAATTTCTAACTCAATTAGAAATTAGCTGAGTCCAAACCCTGATCGAATCATGATCAAATTTCTCTTGTAATCAGGTTTGATCATATCAATCTCAATTTGAGTCGAACTGAATCTAATTCAATTAGACTTGTTCTAAAGCTCTTTACTCATTCAAATTGAGTCAATTAGTAATCTAATTACTAATCAATTTTTCATAAATGGTAGAGTCTCAATCCCAGTGGGACTCTCCCATAGAGTCCTAGTCCAAGTAGGACTCTTTACTAGAGTCACAATCCAATTGGACTCTTCAGCCATCAGATCTGACCAAATCTTTTAATGGTGTGGCCTCATAGATTCGAACCTAAGCCGGTAGCATAGGAACAACTTCCTATACCAATCGATGTAACCATCTAGCAATGATGACCAGATGATCGGATGGATCGAAGTATTGCAAAGCAACCTTCTACTACCTACTGGCGTATGGTTACCATATAATTCATCCCTTTGATCCAAATGCTCAAAGTGACTTAAGATTTAACTGTTAACCCTAATTAAGTTGACCACATTGTATTTCAACCTTTCAAATCCATCTCATGGATTATCCCGGCCAAGGTTTTGCTAAATTGAAATACACTGATGCATATCTCCTACCAATTCAGAGGGGTCAATTCCATCTTGACTCACTCACCGACTTGATAAGTACTTGATTGCACCTAGTATCCTTCCGTCACTAAGTTAGAAACTCAGATAGTTCGGTACTAAAGTACGGTGAGTTGCTTACAAGTCACCATAGTGGTCTCAGGTCGGAGGATACTTATACTTATACCCTTCACAAGCTATTCTTGAAAGCAGAGTGCTCAGCACATGGTCACGTTCAATACGAATGTACTCTTATATTCCATCTGCATGCCATAACAGTATCTCCACACTCCTTGATTAAAAGGACAACCAACTCATATGGCACACAACGACCTACACTTGATATCGCTATCGTCCTAGTAATAGCGTATCATTTGGTTGCGAATAATTTTAAGGACTTAACGATAAATCCTTCTTTGTCGATTAATATATATAGTCCTAAGGACTTCATTACAATACAGAAGTTCAAAGATGGTCAATTTGTAATGAAAATGTCAAATAATTTTTATTAATAAAAATTTATATACAGTTTATAAGATAAGTACAATCGTCTAACGATTGACTTTGGGACACATTTTCCAACACTCAAAGCATCTGATGATTGATTTCTATTTTGTTAGAGACATAGTTGCTCATGATTATCAGTATTTTGCTAGAGACAATCTTTGCCCAGGGGTTGTTTTGTTTTTACCAAGAGTACTCTTAGCTGACCAGCAATGTAAATACATCCTGCAGGACTAAACGGGTGGCTAATGCCTCCCTTTCCATCGGAAAAGCTTTTTTGTTAGAGACAAAGTGTCTCATGATGATCAAATATGACACCACCAAAGACCAATTGATAGATACAAAGCATCCTGGTGTGCCTGGCTTCATATTTTTTCTATCTAATCCGAATGATCAAGATGGACTGTCATGATTGAGTCATACTAAAGCAAATCAAACTATTTGGAAATTTTGCTCCAAGTTTTCCCAATTTTTAGGCTTGCTAATCCTGTGACTTTGTTGATGTTGTTATGCGGCCGCACACAGTTTTGGTTCTTATCATGTAGTTGTAACAAATTCTAATAGTGTGCCATAAACACAACAAATTAAGATCTTTCACATAAGAGGAGCGAGAGCGTTCCACTTGTTCTTGTTCCATTTTTCCCTTCTATAGCTTTGCTGTCATAGCCTAGTTGGAGTGGTATAGCCTAGTAAGGTTGGTCCAGATGATGTTATAAAGTCAAGATTGATTCTAATGCAATTTGATGCAACAATATTCTGGTTCAGTGACGGTGGGGCTCGAGAATATTTGATCTGATTCAAGTGTGATTAGACGAGATAGGAAACCTTTCCTAGTAGGTCTTCTTGCCGTAAGACTACACAGTGATACTGATAAGCAATAAAGCAACCTGGCCTATTAGCTCGGTCAGTGAGAGCATTATACTAATAAGACGAAGGTCTCATGTTCAAGATATACACGCACAAAAAAAAAAAAAAAAAAAAAGAAAGAAAAAAAAAAAAAGAAAGAAGAAAGAACATCATCCAATACATGTTATTGGATCTCTTCAAGTCAATATATTGAGCTTGGTGGGGAGAGCTCATGCAATGTTTATACAGGATGATGTTCATACACACGAGAATGAAATTGTAACTGATAGTACTTTTTCTCCACAAATTATTAGCTCAGGGAAATTAATCTCATTCAAAAGGTCGACACTTCGGTTTGATCAAAGAAAAGGCCCGAAGGACCAGCATCAGTTTGCAATGCTAACATGACAGGTCCTTTAGCTCCTTCTTCGGTAGTTAGGATCCCGGTATTCCAGTTCAGGTCTGTTTTGACAAAACCAGGACTCACACAATTTATGCATAAGTTGGGATACTGCTTTGCAAGAACCCTCGTGTAGGCATTGGTGAGTACTTTAGATACTTTATATGCTGAATAAACGGTCGGCCAACCATAGGCGTTCAACAAACCCTCCTTGAAATCTTCGATAAACAAATTCAGCAGCTCGACCAATCTCTTTTCTGCTAGGTCATCGATATTTGACAGCTCTTGCTTAAGCTTTTCATTTGAGATAACCTGAAAACCAAGAACAAGAAAGAAAATAGTGTACGTTTTATAGACAATCAAAAGAGTAAAGATTTCATCCCCCACTCAGGGCCATGATGGAGTTTGCAAGGATTTGACAAACTATGGGAAACTTTTTGTGTAATCCCACGCTTTGTCAAACGAGAAAAAAAAATAGAAAAAACATTGAAGCTTATTTTTTTAAGGAATAGGTAATACGAGAAAATGGTGTTAGGTTACTTGCCCTGAGTTGTCCAAGGGTGGAAGAAACATTTACTACTCTTCCTGAAATTGATGACTCGAGAAGGGGAATTAATGCTTCTGTAACATCTCGGGTGCCATAATAATTTGTCTTCAAGCATTCTTCCGCTCTTCCTAAACTTTCCTGCATATGAGGTTTCCACCAATCTGGGATACCATTGATACCTTTGCCTTCCTGTTGCACATGAGCGAAACTTCGCATCCATATTATGTGACCGATAATGTTGTTTATACTATACACTATTTTGAGCTCTATGGTTCAAATTAATTATGATATCCGCAACGTAGATTAATATCTATGTGTTGGACCATTAATACACACATACAAAATCAAACTTATTTTTTATCTTGTACTTCAATTTTTTAGACAAAAAGCAGGGTAACAGCGCAATATGCGATGTACCATAAGAATTGAATTTATGCTACTCGATTATCAACGGAAACTGATTAATTCTAGTTCTAGAAGAAATTGACAGAGAATTCTAAAACAATTGATTACCAAATTATTTGATGGTTTTGAGGCATTTAAAGTCTCAAAGTTTACTGTCGTTCCTCCAATGCCTGCATTATTCACCTGTAGAGTATCAATTTATAAGAGGTTATGCAAGAGAGAGAGGGGGAGGGAGAGAGAGGGGGGGAGAGAGCGAGCGAGCGAGCTTACTAGAATGTCAAGTTTGCCAAATTCAGTTCTAACAAAATCCGCTAAGGACGCTATGCTAGGAGAGTCGGTCACATCCAACTGATGAAAGAGCACATCAGAGAGCCCATACTCTCTGAGCTTCTCCACTGCCTCCTGACCCCTCTTCTCATCTCTGGCCGTCAGTATAATCCTGACCCCGTTAAGAGCCAGCTGCCTACAAATCTCCAGCCCAATTCCTTTGTTTCCTCCCGTAACTACTGCAATCCTAAAAGCAACATAAGGTATGCATCAAAGCTTAGAGATCTCTTTCTTCTTAGCAGAGAGCTTAATTTGCGAAAGAATTGAGTAATAGGGGATCAGAGGGTACCTCTTCTCTGTCGGGCTGGAAATGGCTCCTTCCATGCCTGATGTCGATTAGAAGACTAGGTTTCCTTTCCTTGCTCGTGGGTTAGATTAGATATCTTCCAGGGTTTTTATTTTGTCTTGTTACTCTTGTATGGTGGGTTATCCTATATATATATATAATATTAACAATGGGTATTGTTTACTCAACAGTCAGTCATGCTTAAGGTTCAACGGAGAGCGTTTTAAGTAAGAAAATATTTTTTTGATGAAAATTTAAGAAAGAAAATATTAAATGGGCGCAGTCCGTCCAATAGACAAACATCACATTATCCCCCGTTTGTTTTAACTTTTCAAGATCAAAACAAATTAAGGTGAGATAATTCATCCTCCTATCCACCGTATACGCGTCCCAGGATTTGGTCAGGTCCAAAGGACTGGGTCCATCTAATAATTCCTCATGTTAGGTTAACATTTGACAATACACTGTTCAACAATGGATGTTTTAAGTGAGAAAATATTAGATGGACACAGTCTGATTCAATAGCCACCCACCACATTATTCCCCTTTTATTTAAACTTTTGAAGATCAAAACAGAGGCGAGATATTTCATCCTCTTACATGCATCATAAGATAGGGCCTAGTCCAAAAGACTAGGCCCATCTAATAATTCTGCATGTTATATTAAGAGTTGGTAATATTAATATCACCCATCCATCTTCTCTATCTTTCTGTGCCATCTTATGCTTGAGAAATTATTATCTGGACCGTACCGAAATAGATCACCCAAATCCCATGATGGCGCTACATTAATCTTTATATTTCATAAATTCCCGATTGAATGTTATCTACCGTGCACATGCTCCAAGATTTATGTTGGTCTAACCGGATGTGGTCCAGACAATAATTTCTCCTTCCACACATCTCCATCCCTGAATTCTATGATGAATACTTGCTTCATATATAATTTGCCCAGTTTAAAAGTTGGCAATTGATACTCATATCATTTATCCATTCTCTCTATCTTCCCATGCCACCTTCCCCGTCTCCGTCCCTCAATTTTATGGTGGGGACATTAGTGCTCACTTCACGTATAATTTGCTCAGTATAAGAGTTGGCAATTAAGCACCATTCACCTATCCTCTCTATTAAAATTTGACATCTCGAGATTCAATCCAAATTGAGCCTACAGTGAGGTTCGCGACGAAAAATAGAGTCCAACGAGATCAAGATCACCCCAAATAGAGCTCGAATGGAGGAGATATGAGCTTTTGAAGTCGGCACGAGATCCGAGGCATTGGAGGACCACCGACGGCCGGCGGGGCCGGCCGAGCGGCGGCGGCGCGTGGCCCAAGAGGGGCCAACGTGCGGGACACACGACCCAAGTGCGTAGCCCAGGCGGGCGGGCGGCCCAGTCGGGCATGCGGCCCAAGCGGGCATGCGGCCCAGCCCGTGCACTGGCCCGCACGCAGGTGCTGTCCAGGCCCACGCTCGCGGGCCGGCCCAGGCCCAGGCGCCTTGCCCGGGCCCTGCACCTCGGTCCACTGTGGACCGGCAGTCCACGGCTGGGCCTATAGACCGTGTGGGCATTTCTCACACATTTTTCGCGGTCCACGGTACTATTTCATGACCGGAGTGCGATCGGAGGGCCCAGGGATGTCCCGATCTTGATCCGACGGTCTGGGGCCTTGATCTGTGTTATTTTAGCTATGTTTGGGTTCGATTAGGATTGAGAATCCCAATCTAATACAAGTTTTAGCCTTTAAAAAGGCCTGTGAGACACAGGGGAAAGGGTGGTGATTCGATTTTTGCTGAGGAGCGCACGGAACCCGAGAAGAGAAAGAGAGAGGTGTGAGGCCGCTGAGAGAGAAAGAGCAGGGCTCCTGGACAGCGGACGCTAGGCACTTCAGGAGTTCAGAGGGTCTTCCAAGAGAGAGAGCTTTTGTGAGGAAAACTTTTAGTGAGAGAGAAATTGGGTGTACGAGGGTTGAGGATGAGATTTCTCTTGTAAAATTTTTTTTTCATAGTGAAGTTTGCATGCCCCGTGGAGGTGAGCCCTTTTGTGGCTGATCCACTATTTTGATTGTTTTTGTTTTGTTTCTTCTTTCTTCCTGTTGCATCGCGTGGTACTAAAAAGGTCTTGGGAGGTGGTATCCTGGCTAGACATCTACCCAACAAGTGGTATCAGAGCAAGGTGGTACAAGGATCAGATTGCAGCAGTGGTGAGCAAGACTGAAAATGGAGAAGACAGGAACAATCATGATGGAGATCAACAAGTTCGATAGTAAGAGCAATTTCTCCTTGTAGCAGGCAAGGGTAAAAGACGTGCTCATCCAATAGGGGTTGATTGATGCTCTCTTGTGCGATGAGAAGCCGACCACCATGGAGGTGCGGGATTGAAAACGGCTACAGATGCAGGCGGTGAGCACCATCCGCATGTACCTGACGGATGAGGTGGTGACCCATATGCTGAGCGAGATTTCTCCAATAGTGGTGTGGTCGAAGATCGAGGAGTTGTACATGGCAAAGTCTCTCACCAACACTCTTTTCCTCTAGAGGAAGTTCTACCAACTACGGATGGCTGAGGGACAGAGCTTGCAGGAGCATCTCAGCCACTTTCAAAAGATCCTCACCGACCTCCTCAATGTTGGTGAGAATGTTGAGGAGAGACCAGGGCACTAGTTTTGTTGGCGTCGCTTCTCCCTTCGTACGAGTCTTTGGTGACTGCTCTTCTAGCGGGAAGAGCACTATCAAGATGGACGAGATCACGCGGTGATACTCCAGAATGAGTTCTCAGGAGGGAGAACCCAGCTTCGAGCTCAGGTGGCAGTAGCTCAGCTTTGTGGCTTCTGGAGGAGCAGGAGGTGATAGACAAAGCGACAGGAGATCGCAACAAGGGCGGTCCAAGTCCAGGAGGGACTTGAGCAAAACCAGGTGTCACCGGTGTGAGGAGTTGGGGCATCTAGCCAAGATTGCCCTCAACTCAAAAATCGGATGGTGGCTGCTATAGTGATGGTCGGCAGCGATTCAGATGGAGATGTCCTGGAGATATCTGACGAGGTATCTACTTCTTCCCAGCAGTGGATATTAGATTCTGCATACCTCTATCATGTATATTGCAGAGAGGAGCAGTTTGACTCCTTGGAGAATAGTGAGGCACTGTATATCTGCCGGATGGATCGAGCTGTGCGATCAGAGGCATTGGGATGGTCAGCTGGAGGACACATGACGGTGCAGTGAGGAGATTGAGGAAGGTCCGATACATACCCGATTTTAGATGGAATCTTATCTCACTTGGCACACTGGATTCGAGAGGCTACAGGACAATAGCTGATGGAGGAATCCTGAGGGTGCTACACGATGATAAGATTGTGCTGGAGGGGAAGAAGGGGAGTAGAGGACATTATTATCTGATGGGGAGCTCAGTGCGAGGTGGAGCTTCGAGAGCCAGACGGAGCCCAGAACGAGGTGGAGCTCCAGGTGGAGGCGGATCGGGCACGAGACAAGAGACTCGGGAGGACGAGAGGCGACGTGGCAAGGTGAGATTCTTATTATCGCAGGACGATGTCCCGAGCAGGTCTTAGGTCAGGAGGAGCACAGCATACGATAGAGATAGGATCGAGCAGCCTGACTCGACTCTCATATTTGCCCATCCATGATCAGCAGGCGATTGCCCCAGGACATGGGGGCGAGGAGATCCAGAGGCTCTCGAAGTTTGGAGGAGGCCGAATATCGAGTCGAGGTGAAGATTGTTAGGATTTGAGGCCTCGAGATTCAGCCCACAATGAGTCCACAATGAGGTTTGCGGCGAAAAACGAAGTCCAACGAGATCAAGATCGCCCCAAACGGAGCTCGGATGGAGGAAATATGAGCTTTTGAAGTTGGCACGAGATCCGAGGCGGCGGAGGACTGCCGGGCGGCGGCGGGTCGGGGAGCGGCGCGGCGTGCGGCCCAGGCGGGGCCAATGCACGGGACACGCGACCCAAGCGTGCGGCTCAGCCCATGCGCGGGTGCGGCCCAGGCCCAGGCACCTTGCCTGGGCCCTGCACCCCGGTCCACCATGGATCGGGCGGTCCACGGCTGGGCCTGTGGACTGCATGGGCATTTTCCATGCATTTCTCGCAGTCCACGGTACTATTTCATGGACCGGAGTCGATCGGAGGGCCCAAGGATGTTCCGATCTTGATCTGACGGTCTAGGACCTTGATCTGGGTTATTTTAGCTGTGTTTGGGTTCGATTAGGATTGAAATCCTAATCTAATATAAGTTTTAGTCTTTAAAAAGGCCTGTGAGGCACAGAGGGAAAGGGTGGTGATTCGGTTTTTGCTGAGGACGCCGTGCGGAACCCGAGAAGAGAAAGAGAGAGGTGTGAGACCGTTGAGAGAGGAGCAGGGCTTTTGGACAGCGGATGTCAGGCACTTCAGGAATTTAAGGAGTCTTCCAAGAGAGAGAATTTTTGTGAGAGAAACTTTTAGTGAGAGAGAAATTAGGTGTACGAGGGTTGAAGATGAGATCTCTCTTGTAAATTTTTTTTTCATAGCGAAATTTATATGCTCCGTGAAAATAAATTTTTTTTGACTGATCCACTATTTTAATTATTTTTATTTTATTATTTTTTTTATATATGTATGATATTAAAAAAATTTTAAAAATAATATGTTGATCAAACATCCATCCAACGCACTCTATTATCCTATGGTGTGGACGTCGATGCTTACGTCACATATAATTTGCTAAACGTAAGAGTTGATAATACCATATTGTTCACCCTCTTCCTCTCCGTCTTCCCATTTGCCACCTTTCCCATCTCCGTCCTTGAATTCCATGGTGAGGACGTCAGTGCTTGCTTCATCTATAATTACCTGTTCAGCGAAAGAGTTTAAAATACTCACATCACTCATCCACCCTCTCTATCTTCCCATCCCACCTTCCCCATCTCCCTCCATAAATTTCATGGTGGTGACGTCAGTACCTACTTCATTTATAATTTACTCAGCATGAGAGTTCGCAATCCTAAGAGGATTTACCCATCCTCACTATCTTCCAATGCCACCTCCCCAGTCTCCGTTCCTGAGTATTCTATGGTGGGTGCGTCAGCGCTTGCTTAATGTTACCATATTGTTCACCCTCTTCCTCTCCGTCTTCCCATTTGCCACCTTTCCCATCTCCGTCCTTGAATTCCATGGTGAGGACGTCAGTGCTTGCTTCATCTATAATTACCTGTTCAGCGAAAGAGTTTAAAATACTCACATCACTCATCCACCCTCTCTATCTTCCCATCCCACCTTCCCCATCTCCCTCCATAAATTTCATGGTGGTGACGTCAGTACCTACTTCATTTATAATTTACTCAGCATGAGAGTTCGCAATCCTAAGATGATTTACCCATCCTCACTATCTTCCAATGCCACCTCCCCAGTCTCCGTTCCTGAGTATTCTATGGTGGGTGCGTCAGCGCTTGCTTAATGTTTAATTTACTCAGTTTATGGCTTAGAGCCAGATAGGTTTCATCTGTATATTTTAATCTTATCTCCAACGGTCATAATCATAAAGCTGACATAAAGACGCCTACCACTAAATAATATACATGTTAATGGGTCGTGGCGCTGCCTGACCCTACCCAAACTTCTGACTAACAACCAACGTAACGCTACGAACCAACCTGATTATACCATGACATAATGCTTTAATAAGGGGAGAGAGAGAGAGAGAGAGAGAGAGAGAGAGAGAGAGAGATTTAAGTTTGTGAAATACGTACGTTGGTTGCCATCGATTGAAATCTTTCTTATTTTCCTTTGTCTTTTCAATTTCTCCAAGAAACGGAAGACAGTAGTCACAGAACTTAGTGGATGGTGGTAAGATAATCTCCATCTTAGAAGTAACTGCATTTGGAGAGGAAATTGGATAGAAAAGCAAGCAAAACAATCACAGTTCAACTGGATTCAAGAACCGCCATGATCCAGGCCCTAACAAAGATCGAGTTTACTTGTAGGAATTGTTTGTGACCATAAATATGACATGGCTGCTTTTGACAAGATTTGGTGAGCCAGGTATCATGGAGAAGGGCTGCCACTGTCCCATGATGTTGCCACCCTGCCACACTTTTACTACCATGGAGAGTCAACTATTGTGGAGGTTATCTGCACCCCGCATCTCCTCGAATTATGATTGAGTACTTGCGATGAGGAGGTTTCGGAGACTGGAGAAAGACATAAAGAACCGTAGCAAAGCGACCCTACATCATTGGCTTCAACTTCTACCTAACCTCTTAATCCGGCATCTACCAACCCTGAGGATAGGATCTTCCCAGCGATGAAGTATAGGGTTCGGTTGTGCAGCAGAATATGATTTTCAAAAAATTTTAACATGTTTTTAACTATTAAAAGCAAGTAACCCAAAACTCAAACCCTAGGATGACCTTGCAGATTTCAAACAAACAAAACATGCATATATATTTAAGGTAAGAAATTATACCTTCAAAAAGATGATGATCCTGTGCAAGGATGGTCTCCACAAGACACCAACATGGATATCCTTCAATGATAATCCACACAGGATCGATCACAGACCTTCCCAATCTGATATAGAGTTGAAGCTTGCTTTACAGCAATGCAGCTAACTTTCCTTCTCAAGGATGAAGCATACTGCAACCTGATAGCCTTTCAAAAGCTCCAGTAGACTATGTCAAAATTTTTTCTTAAAAGATTGATACATTCTGATTTGATTAAGATATCCAACTCTACGATATAGTAATCACTAAGAAAAGCAGATAATCTGCCTTTCTTAGCTCTCTTTTATTTTTCTTCTCTTGTTTTTCTTTCTTTCTTTCTCAATTTTTTTTGCCCTTTTTTTTTAAATTTTTTTTCTTTTTTTCCTCTCAAGAACCCACACCTAAGCACTTAGGACATGGCACGCCGATCTCATTGTAGCGCCCCCTTTTTATAAGGTATGAAGGGGCATATGAAACAACAGATGGCACTAAGGATTTTTAGAGGAGCAGCCCAGAAGGACTCTTCCTTCCGGGCGCCAAGTAATAAAGGGCATTGGTTTTATTTGGCATAGAGAAAATGGCATGGAGGTGTTTGATGAAAGAATAATACCCAATAAATCAATCAAAATTTATGTTTTGATGGATTATTCTTTTAATCTTTCTAACTCATGTAATTGACATTTTATAGATTAATAAAAGGCATTTATGTTTCACATATGCTGCATCTTATATTATTAAGATTATGATGAATCTCATAGATTAGGATAATAGTTTTAGGGCTATGATGAGATCATGCCCATGAGACCTAAAACTTTAAAACTCTAATCTAAAATATTCTTAGTCAATGGATCATTGAGTCAAGGATCAATATTTTTGAAAAGATTGATACATCCTATGTATGCTCGATGGAGAGGGTGATTAATCTAACAATCACTTGTGTAAGACACTAATACAAAGATATAGGTGCTCATTAGTAAATAAGTTTACTGAATTGATCCGATTTGAGTACATCTTATGGATTCTTACTTATCTGTCAGAAGTTGTTTCTCTTATTGAGAGTTGTGCAAGCAATCCTCTGACATGAAACTATTATAGAACCTGATGTATATGAACCCATATTTTGATTCATATTCATTTATGACTTAGTCATGTACGGAGTATTCTGGATATGATAGATTGTGTATGGAGATTGTAAGTAGGTCAACATCGAATCGACCACTCCTGATAAGAGGAGATCGCATCCTACTTGCTTTAATCGAATGATGATTCAAGGAGTCTTTGATCAAAGCAGAATAAAAATTAAAAGATTTTTTTAATATTTTATTAATCAAATTATCATCATAAGATTAAAAGAAATATGAATATGAAATTAGATTTGACAAGATTTCATATCTATAATCATATTCGGGATGTAGTATGATCATAGGTTGCATGGTAACTTACCACTAAAGGATATTTTTGATATTTTTATTACTATTTTATATCTTTCTGATAGATATGATACAATGTTAGATGTCAATCTTGACTTATAAGTTTGATTGAATTAAAGAGTTTAATTCAATCGCCAATTAGAAAGGGTTCTAATTGTTGAAATCGAATTAGTTCGATTGGACTTAAATCAGTTAGATTGGATTTTAATCAAATCAGATCAACTTACATCTGGACCTACTACTAGCTAAATGTAGAATCCAATAGATCACACATAAAGAGAATTGATCAAGAATCTAATTAGATTTGATCATGTTTGCAGAATGAACATACTAGCACATATTACAAGCCCTAGCTTCTGTGTTTGAATCAGATTTGAAATTGGTTCCTGGTTGGGCTAATTAAATCCAATTAAACTCACGCTTGGTTTGGGTCTAAATTGGGTTGACCCTTGGCTAGTTGAGCTAAGGGGTTTAGTGCTAGATACAGGGCTTCCCATGCGATAGAAAGCTTCTTTCTCGATGTGTGGAGGATTTCTTCCGAGTGCATGAGTTTATGCGCTACCTTGGATGTGGCATCCTTCCTAAACCTTATCCATTTTGTTTCATGCCAATCCTATCCTAGGTATGGTGTTTTGGTCGGCCATGAGATGACTAGTTGGTTGGATAAGTTTTGATCAAGTTGGACTTGATCTTATCCTAGCCAAAACCCTAGCCACCCGTTTAAATCCATGCGCCACATGGATTGAGAGTCCAAGTGGTTATGGAGTCTTAATTCTTCGGTTGCCTTCTTAATTCTCCATCCAAATCAGAGATTGTTGAAAAATATGTCCAAAGTCAATCGTCAGCCTGTTGACAGTTATGCTATTTGACGTAATTATATGTGAATTAATTAAAAAAATATTTATTTGATAATTTTCATCATAAGCTTGTACATCTTTTATATCAAACTTCTATATTATGATAAAAGTCCTTAGAACTATTTTAAATCGATAAAGGAGGATTTATTGTTTAATCTTTAAATGAGTTCATGACTAAATGATATGCTATTACTAGAACGATAGACATATCAAGTGTAGATCATTGTGTGCCATAAAGGTTGGTTGTTCTCTTAACCAAAGAGCGTGAAGACGCTGATATGGCATGTAAGTAAATGTAGGAGTATATTTCAATAAATGTGACCAACTCCAGAGTACTTTACTGTCAAGAGTCACTTCGAAGGGATATAGGTATAAGTGTCCCTCCGATCTGAGATCACCATGGTGACTTGTAAGCAACTCACTGTGCTTTGGTGTCAGATTATCTGAATTTTTAATTCAAGATTGAAAGATTTTTGAGCATAGTCAAGTACTTATAAAGTTGGTGCATGAGTCAAGATAAAATTGATCACTCCAAGAGATTGAAGAGAATACTTTGTATTTCAATTTAATAAGATCTTGGCCAGGACAATCCTTGTGAGGAGTCACAAAATTTATTAGGTTGAGATAAATAATGGATGTACTATTAAGAGTTGATAGTTTAAACTCTAAGTCATCCTAGCATCAAGGATCAAAAAGATGAATGATACGATAACTATATCCAAATAGATTCTTGAGTATTGTTTTGCATACATTCGACCTATTCGGATATTGGGTACCATTGCTAGATGGTTACTCTGATTGATATAGAAATCTATTCCTGTGCTATCAGATTAGGTTCGAACCTATGGGGTCACATACATTAGAAGTTCTTCTTCGATCGTATAGCTAATCTGAAGAGTCCTACTAGATGGAGACTCTACTAAAGAGTCCCATTGGACGGAGACTCTGGTGAAGAGTCCCACCGGACTAAGACTCTATCATTAATAGAAGATTAATTAGTGATTAGATCACTAATTAGCTCAATTTGATTGAGTATTAAAGTCTGGATCAAGTCTGATTGAATTGAATTCAATCAGGTCAGATCTGATTAGGTTATGAGATGACCTGATCGGTATGAAAGAAATGATCTTGATTTGATCGAATCTATAGCTCAATTAATTTATTGATTTGATCAAATTTAATTAAGATTATTGAATCTTAATTAGATTAGGTTCATCATATTTTATTTGGATCTAATTGGATTGGGTTTGAAAGAAATCGATTGGTTAAACCCTAGAGTCCCAGATGAATGGGACTCTCTCTCTTGCGCCATCCAAAAGATCTCATGCCTTTTCTTAGTGCATAAAATCAGTTTGTGTATGAGAAAACTAAAAGCTAACCCTTCTTTTGTCACCCATTAAGGATAGGTTTTGGTTGGTTTTGAATTGAATTCAAAATAGTTTGAATTTCAACCTAAAACCCTATCCCTATCCTTCCACACGTTGGCTTCTTGTGAAGGCGCCCATTGTGTACAAGAAAAGGAAGTGTTCTTGATTATTTTCTATGCCCAAATTTTTTGGTAAGTCTCTGTTTAAGTTAGATAAGGGTGAGAAAAAGTTAGAGTTAAATTAAAATTCAAAATGATTTGAATTGCAACAAACTCCAGCTCTTATCCTATCTAACCTGTTTTGTGCGACAACCATAAAAAGGCTACTTTTTTGTGCACCAACAAGAGAGAGATTTTCACCATGAGATACAGAGGAAAAGAGAGGCTAAAAACTTTCTTTGGGGCATAAGGTTTGGGTGGACTTCTATCTTCCTTAGCGTGAACAAAGGAGGAGACCGATCTCCTCTCGTTGAGAGACCTAGAACTGTTCTAAGGTTTCTAGGTGAGGGAAAACTAAAGAGAAGAGTGTCTTTCTCCATTTTTCTACACCATCCAGTATCCTCCTCTGATCCTTCTTTAACACCAAAAAGGTCTGAGGCGATCGAAGTAGGAGATCAAGTTAGATTTGCCATCAGAAGCCAACTGCATGTGCTAGCACTCTCGTGGAGGACTGATCGATCTGAGAACTTCGTGTGGACCATCCGTAGAGGCCGGATGTTTGTGCGGCTGTAAGTGATCAGAAAAAAATTTTTAGATCTACATTCTCGATTATGGAGTTTGACTACCCACACTCAAGTATTGGGTTTGAAATCCTAGAAGTAGTAGCATAGATTTATTACTAAATACTATTTTTGGTTCACATGCTTGTCATTTTAGATTTAAATTTTTATGCATATAAATTCATATCATAGATTCATTTATAGGAGTTTTAAGATCAGATCTTATACATACATTTATAGATTAAATAGTTTAATCTAATATTTTTTGCTATAAAAATTTTTGAAATGCATGCATGAAATCCCTGCGTAATCCAACAGTGGTATCAGAGTCAGGTTCGATATGACATGATATTATATGTATTTAGATCTATAATTTAATTTAGATTAAATCTGATATATGATATTTAAATCTATAATTAGTTATAGATCTGATCCCATAAACTAATATAAGATTGTCTTGCTGTAAGATTTACCCTTTACAGTGCAAAGGTTGTTCTAGTTTGTGCTGATCTTTATAAAATCTGATTTTAATTTGAAGCATGTAAAATTTACTTATAATGATTATTAACTAATTTTGATATAATCAAAATATAATAATCATATTTAAAATAATTTAGATTAGATCTAAATTATTTAGATTAGATAATCTGAGTAGCGAAGTAATCGGATCGGGTTTGTCACTAAGCCATCCGGTCATAGGAGGTAATAGAGATTAGACCTCTTTTTTTTTTTAATTTAATTGGATTTTTTTATGATCTGTAGGGGTGCCATTATGACTATATCCCATGAAGACAAATGCAAAAAAAAAAAAATTATTTTTCTACAAAATCTTAGGATTGTGTATGTGATACATTATATGAAAAGTAGTTGCATCTAATCTTTACAAATAAAATATAGAATCATAAATATGTTTAAAATAGTTTTTAAATAATTTATGATTAATTTTATTGATATTTATATAGAATTATTTTGATCTGAAATTAACATATTTGTTGTAGTTTGTCTGTTGAGTTGACTTAGTATTATTTGAGTCAACTCAGGACCCTGGTTTGTTAGCTTAATTTCTATTGAGTTGACTCAATAAAATAGGCTAAGAATTATGATTAATAATTCATTGTCAATGAGTCAACTAAGTCTTGAAACTTAGTCGATCCATTGTAATGAGTCGGCTCAATCCAAGGATAAGCCGATTCAAGTTTCAGATCTAAATAATTATACATAAAAAATAATTATAAAAAAAATATTTTATAAAATTTAAAATTATTTTCAAATACTGAATCCTTACCCACAGCCTCAAACTTAATCAAGTATTAAGTTGAACATATTAGATCTAGAATTATGAATTAAAGATCTAATATCATTCGCATAAAATATGGGTGATGGGTTTACGGGTTAGCTTGATCAGATCCTTCTAATTGGGTTAGATCCTAGAGTTAGAATCAAAGATTAAATGGACTAAGGAGAGAAATTAGATTAAATCAAATTTTTTTTAGAGTCAATACAATAGTTGTAGTTGGTCGAGTCCATATCTTTGATTAGACCTAAATAGACTTTGATTTTGAGCTCAGCAATCAAATCCAAATCTATAAGTTAATCCAATTGAAACTGATTAATTAGTTGGTGTCTAAGGTAAGTTTAGTAGTCTTGATCGATGGTTTTTAATTGAAAGCTACTCACATAGATTGAGTCTATGATGAGTTAATGACATATCCCTCCCATCGATCATACTTACTTGGCCAACATGATGAATCAAGTTTTGATTAGATCACTTAATGATTAGGGTTGACCCATGCTAACTAGAAAATTAGTTCAACTGATTTATGTGCCCTTTTTGACTTATCTTTATCCTCAATATGACTTGGTGAAGTCAGTGGGAGGATTGATGACTTGTCAGTTGGACCGACTTATTTTTAGTCTATCCTGATCTAAATTGATGAAGTCAGTGGCAGGATTGAGATTAGCAGATCTATGCATTTAATTCTGTTAAATTATGTTAACCAAATCTTCTAAATTATTAGGTCTATTAAAATGAGCTAGTTATGGTGATAACTAGATCATAGCCTCCCATTAAGGTGAATGGTAATGGGTTTATTATTTCTGATTGACATTGCAGGCGCCATCCGTCTGGTATTTCTCTACATGATGAAATTATTATTCATCATATGATGACTCTATTATACTATCTGATGAATGGTTGGGTTGGTCGAGTCATACTCGGACCTAATTATTCATTAGTTAAAATTATCGAGTAGGCTCATGTTAATGGTTGGACCTAACCAAGATTTTTAGTGGAGATCCATCGCCTACTGAAATAAAATTTGAAGTAAAATTAATTATTAAAAATTATTTAAAAAAATAATTGGTTGAAAACCTATCCATAGATGCATATGGGTTGGTCGAGCCATACTCGGGCTTGTATACAGTCTGTATGGATTCTAGTACCACTAATAAATTAAGATAATTCTTTAAATTGAAGGTAGAGGCTACCAATTTATATAAAATAGTAGGAAAATTTTAGACTAAAGCCCATATTTTTAGATTTGATTAATTCATATACTAATTAGGTCTCTGTTTTTTTTTTTTTCAGAAATGACTAGTAATTTGTCGCTCTACTCACTGTTTAACAGTGATGAGCTTATTGGATTCGATTTTGATAGCCAGTATCAGAAGTTGAACATCGGTCTTGAGCTCAATCTAGTTAAAAAGTTTAGGGCTGAATCGAGTCAAGCAGACTATGACCCAAATAAGCTAAAGAGAAACGAACAATTAGTTACTGGTTAAGGTGCTTATATGATAACACCTTATAATTTTTCTATATGTGACACTACTATCTGGGTATTGGATACCGAAAGTCTAGTTCACATATGCAATTCATTGTAAGGACTTCAAGTTAGTAGAAAAATTGAGAACAATGAGAGATTCCTGAATGTGGGAGATGGAAGTCAAGTTTTAATCATAGCTTTAGGAGTCATCGAGCTTGTTTTCAAATCTAATAGTGTCATTTTAAGTGATTATCACTATTGTCCATCTTTCTTGATGAATATAATCTCTGTTGGCCTTTTAGCCAAAGATGATTATAGTTTATCAATAAAGAATGATTATTGTGATATCATTGGGAATGATGTTACAATAATGCGAGGACAATTAAGAAATAGGATCTATATTTTGTCATAGCATGTGAGTATAATGTACACGCCAAATAAACGTCCAAAGTTAGATAATGTCATAGATGCTTATCTTTGGTATTGCAGGCTTGGTCATATTAACAAAAATAGGATAAACAGGTTAGCACAAAAAGGTATCCTCACTATCAATGATTGTGAATCATTATCGATCTGTGAGCCTTGTCTTCTTGAAAAGATGACTAAGTCATTTTTTACCAAAAAAGGTGAACGAGCTAGTGAAGTTCTAGGTTTAATACATAGTGATGTTTGTAGACTTATGAACATTAGTGTCAGAGGAGGGTATAGCTATTTCATTACATTCATAGATGACCTATCTAGATATGGATATGTCTACTTGATGAAACACAAGTCTGAATCATTTGAAATGTTCAAACGATTTCGTAATGAAGTAGAGAAATAAACTGAAAAAGATATTAAGACTCTTCGATCTGATCGAGGGGTGAATATCTTTTTAGTAAATTTTGACATATCTTGGAGAGAATGAGATTCTCTCATAATGAATCCTTCAGGGATACCACAGCATAATGGTGTCTCAGAAAGAAGAAATCAAACTTTGTTGGATATGGTTCAGTCCATGATGGGTTTGCAATGTTAGAGCACGATCCTGGCTCCTCCCACAGACCTTGGGTGCAGCGGAACCAGCAACGAACAAATCTGGAGACTTCTGAACTCGATCAAAGGCCCTTGACGAAATCAGCCTGGTTGCTGTCTTCTTCGTCAGCCTTTCGTTCCAGATGAAGAACACCTCTGAAATCACCTCTAAAAAATTCAAGATCTAGTACCCAACCAGATCAGGCCTGGACTGAGGTCTTCCAATTCATAGATCTTGAATCAGGATATTCTAGATAAGAAAGAAGGTAGATGGAGACAGCCTTGCAGATCTGTCCTGCTGCAGCCTTTCTTGTAGATTTGTTGATGGAGATCTCACCCATGCCTCAAACGACCTCAGATCAACTCCAGATCTGAGAGAAACTTGTACCAACTTCTTCTCAAGAGATTTCAAGTCCTGGACCTGATGCTTGGGTGGCTGCAAGAGAGGGAGAGCAGAAAAGGCTGGCGGCACAAAGGGGGAGGAGGTCTAGCGCCTCCTTGCTTCACCTGCCTTTTTGGGACCTGGCGGCAAGAAACCCTAGGGTTTCTTGCTCCTGAGGCATGGAGAATTGCTGGAGAGAGAGAGACTTGAGAGAAAGCATCTTGTATTTCCTTGGCTTGATCAAACCTATACAAGTACATGTATATATAAACACAGGGTCAAGTGACCCAAACCCAAAACTCCCTTGACCAACTCTATGGGAGATTTGGTTAACCCAAGCTCATGTACACCCATGACTCAACCTAATCTCACCTATCTTGGGCCCAGACCTGGCCCATAAAGAGTTGGTTCCTTGAGGCCCACATAACCTAGACCTCAAGAACCCGAAAGGCCCACAGCCTTTCAACCTAGGGCCCAACTAGCCCTAGAGCCTCGATGAAGCCCTCATGAATGATGGACCTTGGCCTTAGCCTTGGTCCCCTGGGCCTTGGGCACACCACCTGGATCACAACAATCTCCACCTTGGTGTCCCAAGCCTCAACCAGCTCCACTCTGTCCATCAGCCGAATCAGCTCAACACATCTCTGAAAGCTGTCCCGTGGAAGTATCTTCGTAAGTGCATCAGCTGGGTTCTCCTTGGTGTGTACCTTTACCAGCTCCACCTCGCCATCCTCCACAAGCTCCCTGATCTGATGATACCGAATGTCGATGTGCTTTATCCTTGAATGATAGACTGAGTTCTGTGCTAATAGAAGTGCACTCTGGCTGTCACAGTGCACTCTAATGGCCTCCTGAGTAAGGCCATCTCCGTCAACAAACCTTCAGCCAAATTGCTCCTTAGCTGCTTCTGTCAACCCGATGTACTCCACCTCTGTAGTGGATAGGGCTATGATAGGCTACAGAATCGATCTCCAAGAAATAGGACCTCCATACAGGCTAAAGATGAAGCCTGTCGTAGACCTCTGGGTATCCACATCTCCATCGAAGTCTACATCTACATAACTGCCAATCAGCCCCTGAGCCTCCCTGAACATGTCAGAGTATCCCACTGCACCTCCTCGCTGTCCGTAGTAGATGCCAACTCCAACTGAACCCGCCAGGTATCTGAATATCCACTTCAGAGCTCTCCAGTGCTCCCTGCCAGGCTGCGCCATGAACCTGCTAACCTGACTCACTGCATGAGCGATGTCTGGCCTAAACAGACCATCGCATACATCAAGCTCCCAACTCCTGAAGCATAAGGAACCGTCTCCATCTCCTGAGCCTCCACCTCAGTCTATGGCGCCATGGTCTTCAAGAGTTTGAAGTGACCGGCAAGTGGCAGCTTCGCCGGCTTTGCTCCCTTCATCCCGAACCTCTCTAAGACCTTCTATATGTAGCCCCCTTGAGATAGATGCAGCACCCTCCAGGCTCGGTCTCTGATAATCTTCATGCCTAGGATCTTCCTTGCAGGGCCCAAATCCTTCATCTCAAACTCCCGAGATAAGGATGCCTTCAGATCCTGCACAACCTTCCTACTCTTGCATGCTATAAGCATGTCATCCACATACAAGAGTAGGAACACCCTAGAACTATCCTCAAGAGACTGAACATAAACACAGGGATCAAACTCGCACTTGGAAAGTCCAATGCTGCGCACATAGGAGTCGAACCGCTTGTACCATTGCCTCGGCGACTGCTTCAACCCGTACAGCGACTTCTGCAACCAACAAACCTTTTCCTCTGATCCTAGATTCTTGAAATTGGGTGGCTGCTCCATGTAAATCCTCTCCTCCAAATGCCCATGGAGGAACTCCGTCTTGACATCCATTTGCTCCAGCTCTAAATCTTGAGCTGCTACAATGCTCAGCAACACTCTGATGGAAGTATGTCTGATGACGGGAGAGAAGACCTCACTGAAGTCGATGCCTTCCTTCTGGGAGTATCCCTTGGCTACTAACCTCATCTTGAATCTGATACCTCCCTGCTTTGAAGGCCCTTCCTTGCGACTGTAGACCCATTTGCAACCAATGGGCCTCTTCCCCTGTGGCAACTGCACCAATCTTTATGTCTGGTTCTGGTGGAGAGACTGCATCTCCTCGGACATCGTCTGGACCCACCGCTCTCTGTCCTGGCTCTCAATAGCCTCCTAATATGTATATGGATCTCCATTCGCTGTCATCAGGGCATATGACAGCATCTCCTCGAAGCCATATCGGTCCGGTTGCCTGATGGTCCTCTTGGGCTTGTGTAGGGCAATACCGATATTAGTCCTCGGTCCAGCTCGCTCCTGCTGGACCTCTCCGCCTCGATCATCCGTCGAGTCCTCTCCACCTATGGAGACACCTTAGGTAGGTGCTCCACCTAAATGTCATGTCCTCTAGTAGTACCTGCAAGAGGTAAAATCAAAGAGGTAAGCTGTCCAGCAGCGCCCTGCTGGACCTCCTCCTGCTCCTGCTGCTCCTCCATGCCTGCTCACCTCCGTAGGACTGACTCCTCATCAAAAGTCATATCCCGACTAATGATGACCTTCTTTTCCAAGGGATCCCACAGCCTGTATCCCTTGACTCCTCGTGGATAGCCTAGAAATACCGTCTTGCGTGATCTGGCATCTAGCTTGCTCCGCTCACCAGCTCCAATGTGCACATAAGCCGTGCACCCAAATACCCATAGATGGCCCAGCCCAACTGTCCTCCCAGACCACACCTCCTCTGGAAGCCTGCCATCCAACCTGGTATGAGGTGACCGATTGACCAAGTAACCGGCTGCATCAACTGTGTCAACCCAGAATGCCTTTGGAAGCCCTGCCTGCAGCCTCATGCATCGTGCCTTTTCCAGAAGTGTTCTGTTCATCCTCTCGACCACCCCATTCTGCTGTGGAGTCTCCTTAACTGAGAAGTGTCTCTTGATCTCACACTCCTCACAGTAGTCTTGAAACTCTCTGCTGGTGTACTCCCCGCCATTGTCTGACCTCAGACACTTCATGCTCCTCCCCTGCTCCTTCTCCACCTCAGCTCTCCAGATTTTGAACTTGGTGAAGACCTCTGACTTCTCTCTCATGAAGTAAATCCAAAATTTTCTTGAGAAATCATCAATCAGGGTCATGAAGTATCTGGCCCCATTCCTAGCTAAAACTGGGGCTGGTCCCCACACATCCGTGTGTACTAACTCCAGAGGGGCTGCACTGCAAGCTGTACTGATGTTGAACTGAACTCTCCTCTGCTTTCCCATCTGGCAAGGCTCACAGATCTCCCCTGTAGAACCATCCTCCAGATCAGAGATGAGTCCTCTCCTGCTCAACTCCCTCAGCCCCTTGTCACCCATGTGGCCTAGGCGGTAGTGCCACATCCTGTAAGCCCCCTGCTGGTCCTGTGCTGCAGCTGCTGCATCAGACTCTCCGGTCACCACAGATCCCTCCATGCGATAGAGGTTATTGTCCAACCTCCTGCCTCTCATCACCACCATAGCTCCATTGGAGATGTTCAGTACTCCACTTCTAGCCCTACTACTGAAGCTGTATCCACTGCGCTCCAAGTAGCCTAGTGACACTAGATTCTTTTCCAGCTCCGGGACATGCTTTACATTTGTCAATGTCCTCACAATCCCATCAAACATCCTCACCCTGACTGTCCTTATCCAGCCACCTCGCAAGGATGATTGTCACCTAGAGTCACTGATCTCTCATCTATCTTGGTGTATGTCGCAAACCAAGACCTGTGTGTTGTGTAATGATGTGAGCATGCAGAGTCTAGTGTCCACTCCTCTGTGTAATGCCTGTGACCATCTGATACCACAAGTAGATCATCTTCCACCTGCTGCCCAGCAACTGCACTCACTATTCTGAGCCACTTCTTTCTCCCTTCTTGCTCTTCCATAGTGGACATTCTCGCTTGAAGTGCCCGAACTCGTTGCACTTGAAGCATTTCATCTCTTTCTTTCCCTTACTGGACTTGGACCGCCCCTTGGACTTGCTTCTGCCTCTGCCTCTACCTATCCTCTCCCCTACTGCCAAACCCTCCTGGGGAGCCTGATCTTTGGTCAACTTTTTCCTCTGCTCATTAGACCTCAGCACCGAGACCATGTCCTCATATTTCAGAGTCTCCTTGCCGTAGAGCAGTGTAGTCACCAAAGAATCATATGATCCTGACAGCGAACACAAAAGCAACAGGGACTTGTCCTCCTCATCCAGCTTCACCCCGATATTCATCAACTCTGTGCACAACTGGTCGAACCTCTGAATGTGGCCAATCACATCAGATCCCTCCTGCATCCGAAGATTGTACAACCTCTTCTTCAGCATTAGCTTGTTGCACATATTCTTCCCCATATACATGGTGTGCAACTTCGACCAAAGGCCCTTCGGGGTCTTTTCTTCCAGCACCGAATACAACGCCGCATCCACCAAACATCCTCTGATCACCGAGCATGCTTTCTTCTCCAACGATGTCCACTGTCTATCTGTCATTCCCTCAGGCTTCTCATCCAAAGCCTGATCCAGATCTGCTTGCACCAGAAGATCCTCCACCCAGATTTTTCACATGAAAAATTTTTCTTGCCATCAAACTTCTCGAACTAGACCTTCATATTACTTCCCATGACTGGATCCAAGCCAAACAAGCAATATAAAATCAAGAAGTGTAGAATATACCTTGATGGTACCTTGCTGAAAATTTTCAGCACTTGGGATCTTCAACTTCTCATGCTTGGAACCACTTCCTCACCACCGTGGCTCTGATACCAACTATTGGAGCACGATCCCAGCTCCTCCCACGGACCTTGGGTGTAGCAGAACCAGCAACGAACAAATCTGGAGACTTCTGGACTCGATCAAAGGCCCTTGACGAAATCAGTCTGGTTGCTGTCTTCTTCGTCAGCCTTTCATTCCAGATGAAGAACGCCTCTGAAATCACCTCTAAAAAATCCAAGATCTGGTATCCACCAGATCAGGCCTGGATCAAGGTCTTTCAATTTATAGATCTCAAATTAGGGTATTCTAGATAGGGAAGAAGGTAGATGGAGACAGACCTTGCAGATCTATCCTGCTGCAGCCTTTCTTGTAGATCTATTGATGGAGATCTCACCCGCACCTCAAACGATCTCAGATCAACTCCAGATCTGAGAGGAACTTGTACCAACCTCTTCTCAAGAGATTGCAGGTCCTGGACCTGATGCTTGGGTGACTGCAAGAGAGGGAGAGCAGAAATGGCTGCGGCACAAAGGGGGAGGAGGTCTAGCGCCTCCTTGCTTCACCTGCCTTTTTGGGACCTGACGGCAAGAAACCCTAGGGTTTCTTGCTCCTGGGGCATGGAGAATTGCTGGAGAGAGAGGGAGAAGAGAGAGAGAGACTTGGAAGAAAGAGTCTTGTATTTCCTTGACTTGATCAAACCTATACAAGTACATGTATATATAAACACAGGGTCAAGTGACCCAAACCCAAAACTCCCTCGACCAACTCTATGGGAGATTAGGTTAACCCAAGCCCATGTACACCCATGACTCGACCTAATCTCACCTATTCTGAGCCCAGACCTGGCCCATAAAGAGTTGGTCCCTTGAGGCCCACATAACCTAGACCTCAAGAATCCGAAAGGCCCACAGCCTTTCAACCTAGGGCCCAACTAGCCCTGGAGCCTCGATGAAGCCCTCATGAATGATGGACCTTGGCCTTAGCCTTGGTCCCCTGGGCCTTGGGCACACTACCTGGATCACAACATGCAAGTCTGCCAATCTCTTTTTGGAGATATGAACTTGAGAC
Organism: Elaeis guineensis; assembly: GCF_000442705.2. NCBI lineage: Eukaryota > Viridiplantae > Streptophyta > Magnoliopsida > Arecales > Arecaceae > Elaeis > Elaeis guineensis. The sequence continues at coordinate 38,741,624 of NC_026003.2, read as the reverse complement.
AGCTTGTTTTGTGCTCAATAATATTTCGAGCAAGTCAGTTAGTAAAATACTATATAGATATGGTCAGGGCATAGGTCGAACTTCACTTACCTTAAGATTTGGAGGTGTTCAGCTTATGTCAAATGATTACAAATTGACAAGCTCGGACCTAGATCCGATAAGTATAATTTTATAACATATCCCAAATGAGGGGATATTACTTTTACCTCTCTGCTGAATAAAAGGTATTTGTCAGCAGTCAGGCATACTTTTTGAAAAAAAAATTCTTTAATGAAGGAATAAGTACCTCTAAAGTCGAGCTTGACAAAGTTTGATAGGTAAAAGAACTGACACCAGTGACTGAATCTGAACCGAATTTGATAAGATCAATTCGAAGCCTAATATACAAATATTCTTAAGGTGATCTGGTAGAGTACTACGTTAGCTGGATAGATACCTAGGTTTCTTGATCTGGGATGGAAATCCTGTTGAGCTCGATAAGAACAATGAAGATCTAGTCACTTATATGGATGCAATGCAGAAGTCCGACTCTAAGAAGTGGCTTGAAGACATGAAATTCGAAATAGAGTCTATGAAGATCAACAATGTATGGATATTGGTTGATCCACCTGAAGAGATAAAATCCATAGGGTGTAAATAGGTCTTCAAAAGGAAAAAGGGTGCAGACGAGAAGGTTGAGACCTATAAAGTTCGTCTGGTTGTCAAAAAATTTTATCAGTGTTATAGTGTTGACTATGACAAGATATTTTCTTCTGTGGTAATATTCAAATTCATTTGGATCATGCTTGTGCTAGCGGCATACCTGGACTGTGAAGTCTGGCTAATGGATATGAAGACAGCTTTCCTAAATGAAGAGCTGAATGAAGAGGTGTATATGATACAACCTGAAAGATCCACATCCACAGACGAATCCAAGGTGTGCAAGCTTCAGAGATCTATTTATGGATTAAAGCAAGCATCTTAGAGTTGGAACATACATTTTGATAAGGTGATCAGAACGTATGGCTTTGTTAAGAACAGAGAGGAACCCTATATATATAAGTGGGCTAATGGTTCAGTAATTATATTTTTTGTTTTATATGTAGACGATATTCTCTTAATCGAGAATGACATCCCTACATTACAGAAAATAAAAGTGTGGCTGTCATTACAATTCTCCATGAAGGATTTAGGAGAAGCAGCCTATATCTTAGGGATGAAGATCTATAGGGATAGATCTAAAAGGCTGCTCAGACTCTCTCAATCAATGTACATAGATATTATGCTGAAACGGTTCAGCATGGAGAATTTCAAGAAAGACTATCTTTCAATAGACCATAAAATTTTTCTCTCGAAGAAAGATTGTCCGTCAATCCCTTAAGAGAGAGAACGTATGAGTAGAATTCCAATGCCTCGACAGTGAGTTCTTTAATATATATCATGACATGTACAAGATCGGATATGGCATACTCACTAGGAGTAGTGAGCAGATACCAATCAGATCTGGATAAGAACCATTGGAAGGTTGCAAAAATCATCCTTAAGTATTTGAGAAATACTAAGGACCAGTAGCTTGTTATGGAGAATCTGACTTGAAACTCATGGGATATACTGATTTTAATTTTCAGTCAGATTGTGATGATAATGAAAGCATGTCGGGATACATCTTTACCCTAAATGGTGGAGCTGTCTGCTGAAAAAATTTCAAGCAGCACATCATAGCTGATTCAGTATGCAAGGTGGAATACATCGTGGCATCCGATACTGCAAAGAAAGCTGTGTGACTGAGAAAGTTCATCATCGAGCTTGGAGTGACACCCTCCATCGATGGTCCAGTTCTACTTTATTACGATAGTACTGGAGCTATAGCTTAGACAAAGGAGTCGAAGGCACATCAGCGGACAAAGCATATTCTGTATCGCTACCACCTTGTTTGAGAGATCGTGGATCCAGGTGACGTCGACCTTCCAAAGATCGACGAAAAAGAGAATTTGGCTGATCCATTAACTAAAGCCCTTACAGTAAAAAAGTTTGAAGATCACAAAATGAAGATGGGTATACAATACTATACCGATTGGCTTTAGTACAAGTGGGAGTTATTGAGAAATATGTTTCAAAATCAATCGTCAGTTTGTTGATGATTGTGCTATTTAATTTAATTATATATAAATTAACTAATAAAATATTATTTAATAATTTTCATCATAAGCTTGTACAACTTCTATATCAAACTTCTGTATTATGATGAAAGTCCTTAGGACTATTTTAAATCGATAAAGGAGGATTTATCATTTAGTCCTTAAATGAGTTCGCAATCAAATGATATGCTATTATTAGGATGATAGATATATCAAGTATAGGTCGTTGTGTGCTATATAAGTTAGTTGTCTTCTTAACCAAGGAGCGTGGAGATGCTGATATAGTATGTAGGTGAAATGTATGAGTATATTTCACTGAACGTGACCAACTTCAGAGCACTCTGCTATCAAGAGTCACTCTGAAGGGATATAAGTATAAGTATCCCTTTGACTTGAGATCACCATGGTGACTTGCAAGCAATTCACTGTACTTTGGTGCCAGACTATCTGAATTTTTAATTCAGGATTGAAAAATTTTGGGTATAGTCAAGTACTTATGAAGTCGGTGCATGAGTTAAGATGGAATTGACCACTCCAAGAGATTGAAGAGAATACTTTGTGTTTTAATTTAGTAAGACCATAGCCAGGACAATCCTTGTGAGGAGTCACAGGATTTATTAGGTTGAGACACATAATGAATATACTGTTAAGAGTTAATAGTTTAAACTCTAAGTCATCCTAGCATCAAGGGTCAAAGGGATGAATTATACAATAACTATATCCAAATAGGTTCTTGAGTGTTGCTTTACAGACATTCGGCCTATCCAGACGTCGGTACCATTACTAGATGGTTATTCTGATTGGTACAGAAATCTATTCCTATGCTATTGGATTAGGTTCGAACCTATGGGATCATATACATTAAAAGTTCTTCTCCAATCATATGGCTAATCTGAAGTATCCCAGTGGATAGAGACTTTGATGAAGAGTCCTACTAGATGGGGGCTCTATTGAAGAGTCCTACTGGATGGAGACTCTGATGAAGAGTCCCACTAGACTAGAACTCTATTATTAATGGAAGATTAATTAGTGATTAGATCATTAATTAGCTCAATTTAATTAAGCATTAAAGTTTGGATAAGTCTGATTGAATTGGATTCAATCAAGTCAGATCTGATTAGGTTATGAGATGACCTGATCGATAAGGAAGAAATGATCCTGATTTGATCAGATCTATGGCTCAATTAATTTATTGATTTGATCAAATTTAATTAAAATTTTTGGAGCTTAATTAGATTAGGTTCATCATATTTTATTTGGATCTAATTGGATTAGATTTGAAAGAAATCCAATTGGTTAAACCCTAGAGTCTCAGATGAATGGGACTCTCTCCCTTGCACCAACCAAAAGATCTTATGTCTTTTCTCACCACACAAAATCAATTTATGTATGAGAAAATTAGAAGCTAACTCTTCTTTTATCACCCATTAAGGATTGATTTTGGTTGGTTTTGAATTAAATTCAAAATGATTTGAATTTCAGCCTAAAACCCTATCCCTATCCTTCCACATGTTGGCTTCTTGTGAAGATGCCTATTGTGTGTGAGAAAAGGAAGTGTTTCTGATTGTTTTTCATGCCCAAATTTCTTTGACAAGTCTCTCTTTAAGTTAGATAAGGGTGAAAAAAAATTGAAGTTAAATTGAAATTCAAAATGGTTTGAATTACAACAAACTCTAGCTCTTATTATATTTAACCTATTTTGTACGACAACCATAAAAAGGCTACCTTTTTGTCTGCCAACAAGAGAGAGCTTTTCACCATAAGATATCAAAGGGAAAGAGAGGCTGAAAACTTTCTTTGGGGTGTGAGGTTTGGGTGGGGTTCTATTTTTCTTGGCATGAACAAAGGAGGAGATCGATCTCCTCTCGGGTGAGAGACCTAGAACTATTCTAGGGTTTCTGGGTGAGGAAAAACTAAAGAGAAGAGTGTCTTCCTCTATTTTTCTCCACCATCCAACATCCTCCTCTGATCCATCTTCGACACTAAAAATATTTGAGGTGATCAAAGAAAGAGATCAAATCAGATCTGCCATTAGAAGCCGACTGCACGAGCTAGCACTCCTGCAGAGGGCTGATCGGTCCGAGGACTTCATGTGGACCATCCGTAGAGGTCGGATATTTGTGCGGCTACGAGTGATCAGAGAAGACTTTCAGATCTACATTCTTGATCATGGAGTTCGACTATCCATGCTTAGGTATTGGGTTCGGAATCCTAGAAGTAGTAGATTAGATCTATTACTAAATGCTATTTTTTGTTCACATGCTTGTCATTTTAGATTCAGTTTTTTATGCATATAAATTTATGTCATAGATCTTGTTGGGTATAAAATATCCCCCGTTCAAAGTTTATAAAAGACCGACCCTTTCAGGGCTTCTCCAGCTTCTGACCTTGTGTGGCGTCTCTCTGAACCCCCCCCGACTGTCCGAGCTTCCGGACTTCTCCGACAATGGATTTCTCCATCCATCTACCGGACCGCTCCAAAGGTTCTCTAGGCCTCACTGTCAGCTGACCTTCTACAGTGATCATCATTATTCTCTGAGCTCCTTCGGACTTCATCAATATCCGAGCTTCTTCGACAATGAGGTTTCTACGATAATCAGACTCCATCCAAGTTTTTACGATGGTCGATTGCCTTCAGGATTTCAACCGGGCTTCGGTGAGAGCCGAACTTCTACTATGAGCGGTCTACTCCGAACTCCTACAGCGAGCGGTCTGCTTCTAATTTCTACTACGAGCGGTCTACTCTGAACTCCTACAGCGAGTGGTCTGCTCCTAACTTCTACTACAAGCGGTTTACTCCGAGCTCCTACAGCGGGCGGTCTACTTCGGATCTCTACTGTAAGCAAACTCCATTCAAGCCCCTACTGTAAACATATTTCTTCTGAACTTCCATTACAGGTAGACTTCAGTCGAGCTTCTTCGTAGCTGGATCCCAGACGAGCTTCTACAATGGGATAGGACCCACCGGCCAGATCGCTACTTCGAGCTCCCACGACAGTCGATCTTCGATCGAGCTTCTACAATAAGCGGCCTCCTTTCAGCCTTCTATAAGGACCAGACTCCATCTGAACTTCCATAGTGGATGGATATCAGACAAACTTCTACAACGGACAGACTCCAGCAGTTGGATTTCTACAACGGCCAATCACCTCCGGTGTCTGCCGAACCTCCCCAATGCCAACCGAGGTCCACCGCCAGCCGACCCTCCGCCAGATTCCTCATGAAACCAGACTTCTCTGATGGATAGTCTTCAGACGAGCTTCAATATCGGACAAATCTCAAACGGACTTCCCTAGCAATCAGACCCCTACCGATCTTCACCAACAGAAAGTCTCCATCCGAGCTTCTACAACAGATGACTTCCGTCTGTAGCATCAGCACCTAAGGCATCTGATAACAGTGGACTCGTCAGCAGCCTCGAAAATATCCGAGCTTCTCCTAGATTGGCAGTATAGAGAGCCATCCCTCTCCATCAGACATCCCAGTCGAGCTCCAGCCGATAGATCCGAACTCTCCGACAAGTCACGACAATAGCCACCACCCTGCTCCACTCTCTGCAACAGATTTTACGTGGCTCCACTACTCTCTAGCAAGTCACGATAATGGACACCACTCCATTCTTCGTAACAAACTCCACGTGGCTCTGAACGACCCCTGATGCCATTTCTCTCCGTAACAAACTCCAGGCGACTCTGAACAGCCCACTACCAGGTGGTTACAGATGTCGCTGTCACTCAGTTACGCTTCCCGTCTATAAAAAGGGACCCCCAGATACATTCTTCTCTAAGCTCTAAACTCTATCTCAAAACTCTAAAAAAATTTCCACTCGAGCACTCCATTTCTGTTGAAGCAGAGTACTGACTTGAGCATCGGAGGGTCTTGTCGGAGTACCCCCAACTCCGGTTTAGACTTTCCTTGCAGGTCCCGACGGCGGTCGCGGTCATCTCGACTCCAGCAACTCCGGCTTCGATGAAATTCTGCACCAACAGAATTGACGCTAGAGGAAAAGCACGTGTCTTCACAATACCCTTGTTCTTGAAGGAGTGCTCAATGGGATTGCCTCCAGTCATCTTCTCTGGCATCCTCCCCTCCTTCCCCTACTAGATCTTCACCTGATGTCTCCCCGAAAGGCATCCACCAGGCGATCCACGGCCTCCACGTCAGATCTCAGGCTCCGACCTCGCCTCCAATTTTTCAGGCTCCTCCTCCTCCGGCAATGACGGTCGGTATGGAGCAGTTCGACCTGCTGGTTCAGCAGGTCAGAGGCCTCACTGAAGCAGTGCAGGCCATGCAGCAGCAGCAGCAACAGCCGCAGGTGTCAGTGCAGTTGGAAAGAGTGTCGCCGAAGCTCCAAGATCCGACAGTAGGGCGGGCCACTTAGGCCAGTCATCCTGTCTTCCCCGACAAGAGGAATCTGAGGGTGGAGAGCCCTCAAGCTGATCACGATTCCACTCCCGAAGGATCCCTACCTCCACTCTACTAGAAGACCCTCGAGACTCACAGTCGAGAGGACCTCCTGGATCGAAGGCTCCAGAGATGAACCGACGGATCAAAGAGCTCCGCCATGCTCCCCCTACTTATGGTGAGGAATCTGCACTGACCCTCCTTTCTCTCAAATGATCATGCAGGAACTGATCCCGCCAAACTTCAAGCTCCCCCAATTCGAAAGCTACGATGGGACCTCGGATCTGGTTGACCACCTGGAGGCCTTCCGGACAATGATGCTGCTCTATGGCACGCCAGACACCATCCTATGCCGAGCTTTTCCATCCACTCTGAAGGGAGCAGCAAGGAACTGGTACTCGATGTTGAAGTCGGGTACCATCTTCTCCTTTGACCAGATGAGCCACCAGTTTGCAGCTCATTTTGTTAGCAGCCGGCATCCCCAAAGAGGCTCGGAGTCCCTCATCAACATCAAGCAAAGGGAGGGGAAATCCATCCGAGCTTACGTCAACTGTTTCAACGTCGCCGCATTGGAGGTCCGAAACTTGGACCAATCGGTCGTGATGGCCGCCCTGAAGGGCGGTCTTCAGAAGAACGATCTTTTGTTTTCCTGGAAAAGAAGTATCCCAGGAACTTTGCTGATTTGCTGGCTCAGGCCGAAGGATATGCCTAAGTAGAAGAAGCCTTCAAGATGAAGGATAAGGAGACCGTGAAGGAGCGACAGGCGGGAGACTCAAGCAAGCCCACAGTTGAAAAAGGGCCGAGTGAAGCTCGGCCGCATTCTCGAACTCCTCCCGGACACAGGCATGTTCGGACTCCTCCCTGAGCTCGTAAGTAGAGAAGCCTGGACCACAGAGTTTGGGGAGCTCTCCCCCCGGAAGATTTCATAGTTACGCCCCTCTCAATGCATCGAAAACTCAAGTGCTGATGGAGGTTAGGGAGCAGCTGCCAAGGCCGGAAAGGATGCGCTCGCACCCCGAAAAGTGCAACCCGAACAAATTCTGCCTCTATCACCGTGACCACAGCCATGACATGAAAGAATGCATTCAGCTCCGAGATGAAATCGAGGAGCTCATCAGACGAGGTCGGCTCGACAGATTCATTCGACGCCGACCTGAAGGTAGGGAAGACCGGCCTAGGGCCCTACCGCAGCCGAAGCCGCCAAAGAGGGAGGAGCAACCTGAAGATCAGCCTCCAATTGGGATTATCAACTCCATCTCAGGAGGACCCCGACGGAGAGCAGACCTTCCGCGGCTATAGGGTTCGAAAAATCTACGAATGTATTACCAACAACTTTGCCCTAAATAATTTTTTTTCATATTCGTGTATTTTTTTTTGTCATAAACTTATAACGACAGGAAGTAACTCCCCTATACAAACGAAATTAAGCATGTTAAGAACAGGAGGAGAACCTCATCCTAACATGAGCAAAGATGAAGGTCCGATTTCTTAAAGACGGATGGGGGGAGAGGCCCTCGCAACGGCCCATATGTGCCCCCACAGCCTTGTTAGGAACAGGAGGAGAATCTCGTCCTAACATGAGCAAAGTCGAAGTCCGATTTCTTAAAGATCAGATGGGGGGAGAGGCCCTCACAATAGCCCATATGCGCCCCCACAGCCTTATTAGGAACAGGAGGAGAACCTCATCCTAACATGAGCAAAGTCGAAGGCTCGATTTCTTAAAGATCGGATGGGGGGAGAGGCCCTCACAACGGCCCATATGCGCCCCCACAGCCTTGTTAGGAACAGGAGGAGAACCTCGTCCTAACATGAGCAAAGTCGAAGGCCCGATTTCTTAAAGATCGGATGGAGGGAGAGGCCCTTGCAACGGCCCTTATGTGCCCCCACAGCCTTGTTAGGAACAGGAGGAGAACCTCATCCTAACATGAGCAAAGTCAAAGGTCTGATTACTTAAAGACCGGATGGGGGGAGAGGCCCTTGCAGTGGCCCTTGCGTGCCCCCACAACCCTGTTAGGAACAGAAGAAGAATCTCATCCTAACATGAGCTGAAACTGACTATCAGAAATAAGAGGAGAACCTCATCCTGACACAAACAAAGGCTCGGTCGATCAAGATCGGACAAGGAGGAAAGCCTCCTCAATGGCCCCTTTACACTCTCATGACTCCGTCAAGAGCAGAGGGAAGACCCTCACTCGAACACAGAAGAAAAGGAGAGATAAAAGAGAAAGCGACGAACTACGCCAGCGATAAGTGAAAAACGAACTACATCAAAGGCACAAAGGACCTCATCTCAACGAGGAAGAAAACCCTTGTCGAAACTCTCCAGTCCTTAAGGGCGAATCAATACAGCGACGACTAGGAATCTTCAAACAACGTCGACGTCGGACAAGACGAAAGACAAAAGAAGCTCGGTAAACAATGACTCGAAATAAGAATAGACGAGGTAATGAGAAAAATTTCTTTTCATTTCATTAGTAAAGTGTGCGTTACGAAGCCTTTGAAGGCCGAGACTCAAGGGACCTTGTCTCAACGAGGAAGAAAACCCTTGTCGAAAATCTCCACTCCCTAAGGGTGAGTCAGCACAGTGATGATTAAGAATCTTCAAACAACGTCGACGTCGAACAGGATGAAAGACAAAAGAAGTTCGGTAAATGATGACTCAAAGCAAGAGCAGATGAGGAATTACAAATTACGTCGATGCCAAATAAGATGGAAGACAAAGGAAGTTCGGTAAACAACCATTTAATACCAGAATGGACAAAATAATAGACAATTTTATTTTTATTTCATTGGTGAAGTACACATTACAAAGCTTTGAAGGCCAAAAACAAAAAGAGAAACATCAGAAAAGAAAAAGAATACAAAAAAAAGAGGAGAAAAGTTCTAAGGAAGCTCGGCTTCATCAGACTTCGAACTCTCAGTTTCGGCCATCGTCGAAGATTACTTTAAGTACCTGACTTCTTCTTCCAGCCCCCTTTTCGGCAATTACTCTAGCATTATCTTCAAAGTACATGTAGATGCCATCTGTTCTGTGCCATGGGTCCCGCTGCCTCATGATGACGGCGGGCATGATCTTCTTTCTGAGGTCAGGTTCTCCCTCATAGTGACGACGGGCATGACCTTCTTTCAGAGATCAGGTTTCCCCACACAATGTCGCACACCGGGAAGCACTCACGGTCGAAGATGTGCTTAAGTGCGGGCTCTGGACGATCAAGGTGAAATATGGCCGGATCTGTCTCTTCTACCCTCGTCTTCTTCGCCGACCCGAAAGTTGCAGCGCCTTCTCGCTCGTGGGCTTTGAGATTCTGGGCTAACATCCAAGCCGCGTCCGCGCCCATATCTGCAATGAAGGACGATCGGCACAGTCTATAAACGGGGCCGCAGAAGCGGAGAAAGTTCTGGGGCTAACCTAGGCTGATATGAGGGATGCAGGGATGTAAAGATGAGGATGACTCGAAGGACGCCTAAGGCTGATATGAGGGAAGGACCGAAGAAACTCCCATGCAAAGTGAAATCCCCGAAGGGGGAGACTGGTTTAAATAGGCGACGGGGTCCGGAGCAATAATGACTGCAGGACTCCTCTGGCCAGTCCATGACCGCCGCATGGCCCACTCACCGTGGCAAGCGGCTGAAGGTGGCCGATAATTAGTAAAACCATTATTGCATCGTACTTGGGGCAGCGCTCCAGTGGGAATTCCAAAAAAAAAAACTTTTTCGAAAAAGCTCTAGTACCAGCGTGCCGAATGCCAAAATATCTGGCAACCTCCGAGTGCGGCAATCGAGAGGGGCAACTTCGGTCGTGAGAATTTCTCTGTACTTCCTTCATTCGGAACCCAACCTCGGAAGTAGGGAGACTGGTGTTGGGTATAAAATACTCTCCGGCCGAAGTTTGTAAAAGACCAACCCTTCCAGGGCTTCTCCAGCTTCCGACCTTGTGTGGCGTCTCTCTGAACCCCCCCCGACCATCCGAGCTTCTGGACTTCTCCGATAATGGGTTTCTCCATCCATCTACCGGACCGCTCCAAAGGTTCTCTAGGCCTCACTGTCAGCCGACCTTCTACAGTGATCATCATTATTCTCCGAGCTCCTTTCGGACTTCATCAATATCCGAGCTTCTTCGACAACGAGGTTTCTACGGTAATCAGACTCCATCCAAGTTTCTACGGCAGTCGATTGCCTTCAGGATTCCAACCAAACTCCGATGAGAGCCAAACTTCTACTACGAGCGGTCTACTCCGAACTCCTACAGCAAGCGGTCTGCTCCTAACTTCTACTACGAGCGGTCTACTCCGAACTCCTACAGCGAGCGGTCTGCTCCTAACTTCTACTACGAGCGGTTTACTCCAAGCTCCTACAGCGGGCGGTCTACTCTGGATCTCTACTGTAAGCAAACTCCATTCGAGCCTCTACTGTAAAAACACATTTCTTTCGAACTTCCATTACAGGTAGACTTCAGCCGAGCTTCTTCGTAGCCGATCCCAGACGAGCTTCTACAATGGGACAGGACCCACCGACTAGATCGCTACTCTGAGCTCCCACGACAGTCGATCTTCGATCGAGCTTCTATAATAAGCGGCCTCCTTTCAGCCTTCTACAAGGACCAGACTCTGTTCGAACTTCCATAGCAGATGGATATCGGACGAACTTCTACAATGGACAAACTCCAGCAGCTGGATTTCTACAACGGCCAATCGCCTCCGATGTCTGCCGAACCTCCCTAACGCCAATCGAGGTCCACCGCCGACCGACCCTCTACCAAATTCCTCATGAAATCGACTTCTCTGATGGATAATCTTCAGATGAGCTTCAACATCGGATAAATCTCAGACGGACTTCTCTAGCAATCGGACCCCTACCGATCTTCACCAACAGAAAGTCTCCATCTGAGCTTCTACAGCAGATGTCTTCCGCCTGTAGCATCAGCACCTAAGGCATCCGATAATAGTGGACTCATCAGCAGCCTCAAAATATCGAGCTTCTCCTAGATCGGCAGTATAGAGAGCCATCCCTCTCCATCAGACATCCCAGTCGAGCTCCAGCCGATAGATCCGAACTCTCTAGTAAGTCACGACAATGGCCACCACCCTGCTCCACTCTCTGCAACAGATTCCGCATGGCTCCACTACTCTCTGACAAGTCACGACAATGGACACCACTCCATTCTCCGTAACAAACTCCACGTGGCCCTGAATGTTGGGAATAGTGTCCCAAAGCCAATCATCAGCCTATTGACGGTTGTACTCTTTGTTGTATTAGTATATAAATCATAAATAAATAAAAGTTATTTTGATTTTTCATCACAAATTGTCATCTTCTAATGAACTCCTATGTTGTGGTGAAGTCCTTAGGACTATTTAGACTCGACAAAGGAGGATTTTCGTTTAGTCCTTAAACCTGTTCGCGATCAAATGATACGTTGTTACCAAGGACAACAACCTGTTCGCGATCAAATGATACGTTGTTACCAAGGACAACAATGTTTATCGAGCATAGGTCATTGTGTGCCATATAAGTTGGTTGTCCTCTTAACTAAAGAGTGTGGAGACACTGGTATGGCATACAGGTGAGATGTAAGGGTACATCAGCACTGAACGTGACCGACTCTGGAGCTATCTCTGCTGTCAAGATTTGCTCCGATGGGATATGGGTATAAATGTCCCACCGACCTAAGACCGCCACGGTGACTTGCAAGTAACTCACTGCACTTAGGCACTGGACTACCTGAATTTCTAATTCAGTGACGGAAGGCTGCTGGGTGTAGTCAAGTACTTGACTTATCGGTGCGTGTGTCAAGATGGGATTGACCACTCTAGTTCAGGAGCTGTATACAGTCATGTTTCAATTTAGTAAAATCTTGGCCAGGGTAGTCTTAGTGAGGAGTCATAGGACTGTTTGAGTTGAGCACGATTCGGATGATCTACTCAGGGTTGACAGTTTAACTCTGAGTCATCCTAAACACAGGGGTCAAAAGGGATGAATTATACAGTAACCATATTCACGTAGGTTCTGAGTGTTACGATTGTGACTATTCAATCTATCCAAACATCGGGTACCACTGCTAGATGGTCACTTCGATTAGTACAGGAATTGGTTCCTATGCTACCGACTTAGGTTCGAACCTGAGGGTCACACACATTAGAGGTTCCTATCTGATCTGATGACTGATGAAGAGTTTAATGTTCGTGGACTATGAGTCCTACATGTCTGAGACTCTGTGATCGAGAATCAAGATTCTCTGATCATGAGTCCCACACATTTTGGGTACTGGGGTCAAGAGTCCCACTGGTTTGGGACTTTTTCGATCAGAATTTCATATCGATGAATTCTGATGTCCGATTGCCCATCTAATTTGGACTCAATATTTATGATAGATTTAATTAGTAATTTGATCACTAATTAACTCAATTTTATTAAATAATTATTTTTGGATCAAGTCCAATTGAATTGGATTCAGTTGGGTTTGACCCGATTAGGTTAAGAGTTGACCTAATCGTCGAGATGGTTAGGTCCCTGATTTGATCAGGGGATGGGCTTAGTCAATTCCTGATTTGATTAGGATTTTATTAAACCTAATTAAGCCTAATTAAGTTAGGTTTAATTTAGTCTAATTGTACTTAACATATTTTGATTAGGTTGGTTCAATTAAGATTAAACCACCATTTGAATTTGTATCCCTGTGCCACTTCATATCTCTGCACCCATTTGCATTCACGAGAAGACACTTCTCATGAATTTTCTCTCACACAAAGCCCTTCCCACGCCCACTCTTGTGCGCCAATCTTTGGATAAAATTGATTAGTTAGCCATTCAAATTCAAAGCGTGTTTGAATTTGAATGGATAACTTATCCCTTGCACCTTCATGCTTATCCATCTTGTGCGCCACTTATCTTACACGAGAAAGAGTTTCTCATGAAACCTTTTCATGCACAAAGTAGCCACGCACCTTCTCTTCTCACGCCCAAGTGGATAGGGATGAGTTGGTTTGCATTTGAATTCAAATTTGATTTGAATTCAAATGTGTAACCACTTGTCTTTATTCTCTCACACGGATAAGACATGTTCTACGTTGTTTTAAAAAGAGGAGAAGGATGGGGCGTGCGTAGAAATTTTTTGAGAGAGAAAGTGGGGCATGAGGAACCCTTGTGCGTGAGTAAGAAGTCTAAAACTTCCGAGAGAAAAAGAAAGAAAAGAAAGAAAATTGGGCGTAGGGTTTTCAGTGTGTTCCCTAGGGTTTCAGCTTGGGGTTCGGGAAGTGAGAAGGTGAGCTATGAGAGTCGTGAGCCCACCAAATTTTAGAGAGAGATTCATCAACCTCTCAAGCACACTTACTGATGATCCAAAATATCGAGGAGTCGGCAGACATCGATCGAAGGAGTTCGATCAGCATTGGCCATCGAAAGGGCTCTACAATGAGCTAGCAATCGTGAGGAGCTGATCAGACCGGAGCTTCATGTGGATGATCCACAGAGGTCAGACATATTGTGTGGCTGTGTTACGATGATCAGATCCTCCGACGGTGATCAGATTACGGAGATCGACTACCCGCATAAAGATATTGTGTTCTGAACACAAACAGTGAATTATTTACTATTCGAATTTGAATTTCAAATTTAAATGCATGCATGCTATATATCATATTTAGATCCTAGTGTAGGATAAATACATATTAATTAATTAAATTAATTAATTATTTCACTGTAAAATAGTGATTTTGAAAAAGTTTTAAAATTATCATTTTACCCCTGCACTAAAATTTTGCATCAAATGGTATCAGAGCAGGTTCTAAGATATGATATATATTTTTGTATGCATAGATTAAGTTATAATCTAAAAGTTTAAATTTAAAATTTAAAATTTAAAATTTAAAATTTGAATTTTGAAAGTTGTTCAAAATTTAAAATTTAAAAATTTGAAATTCAAAATTTAAAATTTGAAATTCAAAATTCAAAAAATTTAAATTCAAAATTTAAAATTTGGTTGAAATTTCAAATTTAAATTCAAAATTTAAAATTCAAAATTTGAAATTCAAAAATTTGAAATTTGAAATTTGTTTGAAATTTAAAATTCAAAATTCAAAATTTAAAATTTAAAATTTAAATTTTGAAATTGATATATTTAGATATACTTGATCCAAGTAGCAAGTAATCTAATTGGGTTGGTTGCCATGGTCGTCCGGTCATAGGAGAAAAGTAGGGTTTAAAGGCCCTCTCCTCCCATTTGATGGGGCTCCTATGGCGGTAGGGGTGCCGCTGCAATTATATCCTATGCAGATGAAGCAGCAAAAGGATTTAATTGTAAAGGTTCAATTGTAAAATTTATCATGAATGTGTTAGATTAGATCTAAAGGAATATTCATGATTTATTTTGATTGAGTTATTTTCTGTTATGTAATTAGCAATAGGATTGCTATTTATGAAATGTGCTGATCTATTTGTGAAATGAGTCAACATATTTGGTGAACAGAAAATAAAACCTTTCAAATTTGAAAATTATTTTCAAAAAGCCAAACCCTGACCCATCAGCCCAAATACTTAATTAAAAGAATTAAGTGTTGTCAAGTTAGTCTAGAATTATGAATTAAGATCTAAGACAATTGCATAAACTTGTGGGTCAATGGGTTAGATGGATTAAATCCATAATTGGGTTAGACCTAAGGTTAGCTTAAAGAAATGGACTAAATTAGAGTAATTGGTCAAATCTAATCAAAAGTTGAATTAGATTAGGTCAAGGATATTCTAGACTCAACTCCAATAGTTGTAGTTGAATGGATCCATGTCTTTAACTAGACCAAGATGGACTTAATTCATGGCTACATGGTGGAATCCTATTTACTAAGTTGATCAAATTAAAACTAATGAACCGGTTGGTGTCTAAGGTAAGTTTGGCAGTTTGACCAGTGGTTCTTAAGTGGGAGCTACTCGCATTGATTCGATCTCTGACGAGTTAATGGCATATCCCCACCACTGATCTCACTTACCTGGCGAACCTGGTGAGTTAGTTTTGATTAGATCACTTGGTGATTAGGGCTCATCCATGTCATTAGGTAAATCAGTGTGACTGATTTAGGTGCTCCTAATGCCGGCTTTAATTAAATCATTTTTAATCAGACTTGGTGAAGTTAGTGGGAGGATTGAAATTGGCTGGTTAATTTCTTCTCTTCCTTCACTTAATAAAATTCTCAAAATTATTAGGTCCCTAAAATGATTAAGTTATAGTGATAACTAAGTCATAGCCTCCCATTAAGTGAGTGATAATGAGTCCATTAGTTTAATAATCATTGGAGGCCCAAAGGCCTGGTGCTTATTGACTAATGAAATTATCATTCATAGTATGATAATTTGGTTTGAGTCTTTCTGATGGTGGTCAGGTTGGCCGGCCAAAGTCGGGCCTGATCATTTATTGGTCTGATTCACCAAATCAAGTCATGTTAATGGTTGGACCTAACCAGATCTTTTCAGTGAAGGCCAAAGCCTACTGATTAGGTTCTGGGGCAAAATTGATTACTAGAAGTTATTTAGAGAAACAACTGGTTATGAACCTACCCATAGATGCATATGGGTTGACCAACCAAAGTTGGGCTCGTGTGTAGTCTGTGTGGATTCTAGTACCCACTAAGGAATTAAAGTAATTCTTCGAATTGGAGGTTGAGGCTACCAGTTCGTAAAAATATTGAGAGAAACTTTAGACTAAAGTCCAAGTCTTTAGTATTAATAATTTATGTACTAATAGAGGTCTGATTTTTCTTTATACAGCTATGGCCACTACCCTGTCGCTCCGGTCATTATTAGATAATGACAAGCTCATGGGACCTAATTTCGATAGCTGGTATCGAAAATTAAAAATCATCCTTGAGCATGAGTGGATTCTTTATGTTGTAACGGATCCGACACCCGAGGAGCCAGCCCCAAATGCTAGAGGGACGGTCCGAGACACTTACCAAAAGTGGCTCAATGATCGGACCACCGTTCGATGCATAATGCTGGCGGCAATGAATGATGAGTTTAGCCGCAGGTTCGAGAATGTCCAGCCACAGGAGATGCTTCAAATGTTGAACAACTCCTTTGGCATGCCTGACGATGTTGAAAGGCACAAAACTAGTTGTGCCATTTTCAATGCTCGGATGAGGGATGGGCCTCAGTCATCGATCATGTACTGTACATGATCGAAATGATTGAGCCCTAAGTAAACTGGATTTTCTCCTGCACGAGCAGCTCGGTAAGGATGCGATCCTTAATTCATTACCCAAGTCTTTCCTCCCCTTCCTTACTCATTTTGAATGACAAAGCCTGCAGTGAACTACCACGGCTTGTTGGGATTGCTGCAGAACTTTGAGAAGGACCAACAGCTCCATAAAGAGTCGGTGAATGTTGTGGGAGGGTCTTCTTCTGGTCGTCGATCCTTTAAGAAAGGGAAGAAGAACAAGAAGAAGAAGAACAAGAAGGTGCAGCCGCATGCTGGGACGTCTGCACAGGGTCAGACCAAGAAGCTCAAGTCCGATCAGAGCCAGGCGGAGTACTTCTTTTGCAAGAAGCAGGGGCACTGGAAGAGGAACTGTCCTCTATACATTGCCTCCCTGGACCCAAACAGACCGAAGAAGAAGCAAGATAATTATATGATAACACCTTGCAACTTTTTCATTTGTGATACTACTGCCTGGGTATTGGATACCGAAAGCCCTTATCATATTTGCAATTCGATGCAGGGTCTGCAGGTCAGTAGGAGATTTGATGACGGCGAGAGGTTCCTGAACGTTGGAGATGGAAGTAAAGTTCCAGTTCTAGCTTTATGAATCATGAACCTTGTAATCAATTCTCGTAATGTAATTCTGAGTGAATGTCACTATTGTCCAAGCTTTTTATTAAATATTATTTCTGTAGGCCTTTTGGCCATGTACGGTTATGAATTTTTAATAAAAAAAATGTTTGCAATATCATTTTGAATGGTGTTACAATGTTTGTTAGATAACTAAATAATGGAATATACTTACTATCGCAACCTGTTAATGTGGTTCAAACCTCCGGTAAATGCCCTAGAATAGATAATGTGTTAGAAGTCTACCTTTAGCATTGTAGGCTAGGTCGTATCAATAAGAACAGGATAAGCAGATTGGCTCAAGAAGGAATTCTTGAAGTTAGTGATTGTGAATCACTTCCAACCTGTGAGTCCTGTCTTCTTGGAAAAATGACCAAGTCACCTTTTACTGGAAAAGGTGAGTGAGCCAGTGAACTCTTGGGTCTGGTACATTCTGATGTATGTGGACTCATGAGCTCAAGTGTAAGAGATGGATATTTCTACTTCATAACCTTCACAGACGATCTATCGAGGTATGGGTATATCTATTTAATGAAGCATAAGTCAGAGTCGTTTGAAATGTTCAAACTATTCCGAAATGAGTAGAAAAGCAAAATGGAAAGTGTATTAAAACTCTTCGATCTGATCGAGGAGGTGAATACCTTTTCAATGAGTTTTTGACATATTTAGGGGAGAATGGGATTCTCTCTCAGTGGACTCCTCTTGGAACACCACAGCATAATGGTGTGTCTGAAAGGAGGAATCGAACTTTGTTGGACATGGTTAGATCCATGATGGGGTTTGCTGGTCTGCTGATCTTCCTCTGGGGATATGCGCTCGAATTGGCTTGTTACCTTCTAAATAGGGTTTCGAGTAAGTCTGTAACCAAAAGCCATATGAGTTATGGATAGGACGTAAGCCAGTACTCTCGCACCTTAGGGTTTGGGGGTGTCCGGCTTATGTTAAACGTTTAATTACGGACAAGCTTGAACCTAGGTCTGACAAGTATAATTTCATAGGGTATCCAAAAGAGACCAAAGGGTATTATTTCTACCTAGCTGATGAGCAAAAGGTGTTTGTGAACTTAAGGCAATCTTTTTAGAAAAGAAGTTTCTTGGTGAAGGGACTATTGCCTCTAAGGTCAAACTTGAGAAAGTTCGCAGGTAGAAAAACTGACATAAGTAGCTGAACCTGAACCAGATTTGATTAGATCAGATTCGGAGCCCATTGTTCCTGCACCCTTAAGGTGATCTGGTAGAGTACCACGTAAATCGGACAGATACTATGGTTTCTTGGTCCGGGATGGAGATCCTATCGAACTTGATGAAAATGATGAGGATCCGATCACCTATATGGATGCAATGCAGAGACCTGACTCTGAGAAATGGCTAGAGGCCATGAAATCCAAAATGGAGTCCATGAAGGTCAACGATGTGTGGACATTGGTTGACCCACCCGAAGGAGTAAAACCATAGGGTGTAAGTGGGTCTTCAAGAGGAAGAGGGGCGCAGATGGAAAGGTGAAAATCTATAAAGCCCGTCTGGTTGCCAAGGAATATCGTCAACATTATGGTATAGACTATGACGAGATATTTTCTCCTGTGGCAATGCTCAAATCCTTTCGGATTATGCTTACGATAGCTGCCCATCTGGACTATGAAATCTGGCAGATGGATGTGAAGACAGCTTTTCTAAATGGAGAGCTAGACGAAGAGGTGCATATGATACAATCTGAAGGATTCACATCCACAGATGAGTCTAAGGTGTGCAGGCTACAGAGGTCCATTTATGGACTTAAGCAGGCATCCCGGAGTTGGAACATATATTTTGATAGGATGATCAAGACGTATGGCTTCGTTAAGAATGGAGAAGAGCCCCGTATTTATAAGTGGGCTAATAGTCCAGTAGTAGTATTTCTTGTATTGTATGTGGATGACATTCTCTTAATCGGAATGATATCCCTGCATTACAAGGAATAAAGATTTGGCTGTCGTCACAATTCTCCATGAAGGATCTGGGAGAATTTTTCTACATCCTAGGGATGAGGATCTATAGGGATAGATCTAAAAGGTTGCTTGGCTTATCTTAGTCCACGTACATTGATACTATGCTGAAGAGGTTTAGCATAGAGAATTCCAAGAAAGGCTATCTATCGATAGGCCATGAAATTTCTCTTTCGAAGAGGGATTGTCCGACAACACCTCAAGAGAGAGAGCGTATGGGTAGAATTCCATATGCTTCAGCAGTGGGATCTATCATGTACGCCATAACATGTACATGACCAGATGTGGCATACTCACTAGGGGTAGTGAGTAGATACCAATCTGATCTAGGGGAGAATCACTGGAAGGTTGTTAAAACCATCCTGAAGTATTTAAAAAATACTAAGGACCAGTGGCTTGTTTATGGTGAATCAGACTTGAGACTTATAGGATTTACAGACTCTAGTTTTCAGTTTGATCATGATGACAGCAAGAGTGTGTCGGGATTTATTTTTATCCTTAATGGTGGGGCTGTCTGCTGAAAAAGTTCCAAGCAGCACACAGTGGCTGATTCAGTTTGCGAGGTGGAGTATGTCGCTGCATCAGATGCTGCCAAAGAAGCGGTGTGGCTGAGAAATTCATCATCGAGCTCAGAGTAGTACCCTCCCTTGTTGGTCCAGTTCTGCTCTACTGTGACAGCTCTGGAGCCATTGCTCAGGCGAAGGATCCAAAGGCACACCTGCGGACGAAGCATATTCTGTGCCGCTACCATCTCATCCAAAAAATCATGGATCGAGGAGATGTCGACCTTCAGAAGATCGACGGAAAGGAGAACCTAGCCGACCCATTCATTAAAGCTATTGCGGTGAAGGAGTTCGACGACTTCAAGTCGAAGATGGGTATTAGATACTGCACCGATTGGCTTTAGACCAAGTGGAAGATTGTTGGGAATAGTGTCCCTAAGTCAATCGTCAGCCTGTTGATAGTTGTGCTCTTTATTGTATTAGTACATAAATCATAAATAAATAAAAGTTATTTTAATATTTTTTATCACAAATTGTCATCTTCTAATGAACTCCTGTGTTGTGGTGAAATCCTTAGGACTATCTAGACTCGACAAAGGAGGATTTGTCGTTTAGTCCTTAAACTTGTTCGCGACCAAATGATACATTGTTACCAAGGACAATAATGTTTATCGAGCATAGGTCGTTGTGTGCCATATAGGTTGGTTGTCCTCTTAACCAAGGAGTGTGGAGACACTGGTATGGTATACAGGTGAGATGTAAGGGTACATCTGCACTGAACGTGACCGACTCTGGAGCTATCTCAGCTATCAAGATTTGCTCCGATGGGATATGGGTATAAATGTCCCTCCAACCTGAGACCGCCACGGTGACTTGCAAGCAACTCACTGCACTTAGGCACTGGACTACCTGAATTTCTAATTCAGTGATGGAAGGCTGCTGGGTGTGGTCAAGTACTTGACTTGTCGGTGCATGTGTCAAGATGGGATTGACCACTCCAGTTCAGGAGCTGTGTACAGTCATGTTTCAATTTAACAAAATCTTGACCAGGGTAGTCCTAGTGAGGAGTCACAGGACTGTTTGAGTTGAGCACGATTCGGATGATCTACTCAGGGTTGACAGTTTAACCCTGAGTCATCCTAAACACATGGGTCAAAAGGGATGAATTATACAGTAACTATATTCATGTAGGTTCTGAGTGTTGCGATTGTGACTATTCAACCTATCTGGATGTCAGGTACTATTACTAGATGGTCACTTTGATTAGTACAGGAATTGGTTCTTGTGCTACCGGCTTAGGTTCGAACCTGCGGGGTCACCCACATTAGAGGTTTCTATCTGATCTGATGGCTGATGAAGAGTCTTAATATTTGTGGACTATGAGTCCTACGTGTCTGAGACTCTGTGATCAAGAATCAAGATTCTCTGATCATGAGTCCCACACATTTTGGGCACCAGGGTCAAGAGTCCCACTGGTTTGGGACTTTTTCGATCAGAATTTCATATCGATGAATTCTGATGTCCGATTGCCCATCGAATTTGGACTCTATATTTATGAGAGGTTTAATTAATAATTTAATCACTAATTAACTCAATTTGATTGAGTAATTATTTTTGGATCAAGTCCAATTGAATTGGATTCAGTTGGGTTTGATCTGATTAGGTTAAGAGTTGACCTAATCGTCGAGATGGTTTGGTCCCTGATTTGATCAGAGGATGGGCTTAGTCAATTCTTGATTTGATTAAAATTTTATTGAGCCTAATTAAGTCTAATTAAGTTGGGTTTAATTTAGTCTAATTGTGCTTAACCTATTTTGATTAGGTTGGTTCAATTAAGATTAAACCACCATTTGAATTTGAATCCCTGCGCCACTTCATATCTCTGCGCCCATTTACATTCACGAGAAGAAACTTCTCATGAATTTTTTCTCACATAAAGCCCTTCCCACATCCACTCTTGTGCGCCAATCTTTAGATAAAATTGATTAGTTAGCCATTCAAATTCAAGGCATGTTTGAATTTGAATGGATAACTTTCCTTGCGCCTTCGTGCTTATCCATCTTGTGCGCCACTTATCTTACATGAGAAAGAGTTTCTCATGAAACCTTTCCATGCACAAAACAGCCATGCACCTTCTCTTCTCACGCCCAGGTGGATAGGGATGAGTTGGTTTGCATTTGAATTCAAATTTGATTTGAATTCAAATGTGTAACCACTTGTCTTTATCCTCTCACACGGATAAGACACGTTCTACGTTGTTTTAAAAAGAGGAGAAGAATGGGCCATGCATAGAAATTTTTTGAGAGAGAAAGTGGGGCATGAGGAACCCTTGTGCATGAGTAAGAAGTCTAAAACTTTCAAGAGAAAAAGAAAGAAAAGAAAGAAAATTGGGCGCAGGGTTTTCAGTGTGTTCCCTAGGGTTTCAGCCTGGGGTTCGGGAAGTGAGAAGGTGAGCTACGAGTGTTGTGAGCCCACCAAATTTTAGGGAGAGATTCATCAACCTCTCTAGCATACTTGCTGATGATCTAGAGTATCTGAGGAGTCGACAAATATTGATCGAAGGAATTCGATCAGCATCGGCCATCGAAAGGGCTCTACAACGAGCTAGCAATCGTAAGGAGCTAATCAGACCGGGAGCTTCATGTGGATGATCCATATAGGCCAAACATATTGTGTGACTATGTTGCGATGATCAGATCCTCCCGACGGTGATCAGATTGTGGAGATCGACTACCCGCATAAAGGTATTGTGTTCTGAACACAGAATAGTGAATTATTTACTGTTCGAATTTGAATTTCAAATTTAAATGCATGCATGCTATATATCATATTTAGATCCTAGTGTAGGGTAAAACATGTTAATTAATTAGATTAATTAATTATTTTCATTGTAAAATAGTATTTTGAAAAGTTTTAAAATTATCATTTTACCCCTGCACTAAAATTTTGCATCACTGAACGATCCCTAATGCCACTACTCTCCATAACAAACTCCAAGCGGCTCTGAACAGCCCACTACGAGGTAGTTACAGACATCACTGTCAATCAGTTATGCTCTCGTCTATAAAAAGAACCCCAGATACGTTCTTCTCTAAGCTCTAAACTCTATCTCAAAACTCTGAAAAAATTTTCACTCGAGCACTCCATTTCTATTGAAGTAGAGTACTGACTTGAGCATCGGAGGGTCTTATCGGAGCACCCCCAACTTCGGTTTAGACTTTCCTTATAGGTCCCGGTGGTGGCCGCGGTCATCTTGACTCCAGCAACTCCGGCTTCGACGGAATTCTGCACCAACAGATCTATTTATAGAAATTTCAAGATCAGATCTTATACATATATTTATAGATTAAATAGTTTAATCTAATATTTTTTATTGTAAAAATTTTAAAATGTATGCATGAAACTCCTACGCAACCCAACAGAGATAACACCTCCTTTTTGAGCCATTAGATGGCCATTAGATGGATTTTGGTCCATAGGATTAACTATGTGCACATGTTGATGTTTTTTGACTCCTCAAAAATATTGAAAAATTTTTCTTCGAAGAGTCCTTCTACGTGAAGTGACTCTTCTTTTGAATCCCGATGTTTGCCACCTATCCTAAACTTGCTAATGGGCATGAGATATGATGGGAAGGTGTGAGATTTTATGAGGGGGCATGCGATAAGCCTTGGATGGGGTGCGAGATGGCATGGTTGGCATCTATTCTCCAATTATAAAAGGGGTCATGCGTCGGGGTTCTAAACCATCCGAGAAATCCAACTCTTCTTTCTTACATTCCTCTTCATATTGTCAATTAGTCTCTTCTTTTTACAAATCCAAAAATAGGAAGGACAAGTCTATCTTTAGGAGAAGAACTTAGGAAGAAAATTAAGGAAGATAAGGAGAAAAAAAGATAGAGAAAGGAAATGCTCGGAGGAGAGGAAGGAAGGCCAGGGGTTATGCTGCCTGAGAGAATTCTTTGGGAGAGAATTCAGTAGAAGGAACCAGTTAAGGAGCTAGAGTCTTAAATCAAGTCCCATATGGATCAACATTAGAGGATGAACATTTGGGCACCTAGTGAAAACTCTATCAGATTTTGGATTAAGTGTGACAGGTATACTTTATACCTACTATAGTGATATATATGCATATGATTGTTCATAATCAAGGGGATCTTGGGATTAGGGTTTGATAGTTTGGAGTTTCATTATGTAAAATTTTGAAATCCATATTGCTTCTGCTATGCTCATCAAACCCTACAGTGATATCAAAGTGGACCTTGTTTGATTCAATCATATGCTTATATGCTGATTCTATAGATTGAAGCATACTATGATTTATGCTATGTCCATAATCATGTTATGATGATATATTCATATGAATTGATATAAATTGATGCATATATGATAGAATCATGGATTTAATTGATATGCAGTTGAATTTTAAATATTCATATTAGAATATGCATGAGATCGAAAATGTTCTCATAAAAATTATATTAAGTTATAGTGATAGTAACTATGGATTAACCAATTCTTGATCAACTGAACAATTGGTGTCTAGAAAAGTACTAAAGATGGTTATTTAATTAGATCCATTTGCTTACCTGACCAACTTATTGGTGTCTAAGGAAAGCTATGAGGAGCCTCCAACCTACTTGGCCAATTTGATTAAGCGATCATGAAATTGAAAAACCCTAATAGTGGAAACACTACTTGAGGCTTCCCTTCATGCTAGGTCTATGTTATGTCAAGAACCATAGTAGATTTATTTTGCAACCATAAGGCTTGCTATGGGGACAGATGTAATATAGTCTTGGTGAATATAAGATGCTTATGGTATTTTTGGGTGTGCTATTTTGTTGCACAACTATAAGGACAGCAATATTCAAATTTGACTGTATGAAAAGAAAAGATCTAACTTAATTAAAATATTATAGTTTATTATGTAACCACAAGGCTATGAATATTTTAGAGGCTAAGATAAAGTTGAGAATTGCATGAGATGCAATTGAAAAAAGTTTTCTATCTTTGAACTCATAAAGGTTTGTTGTGCAACTACAAGACCTCTATAAGGAATTAAGATCTTAACCCCACTAAAAAAATTATTAAGAATATCTCGTTCATCATAGTAGAGGGCTATGATGTCTGATAAAATAGTAAAGACATAATTAGACAAAAGACCTTATTTAGTTGTGTGTGTCATCATGAGTTGTCTGTTTATATTATATTCTTTATTTATGTAGATTAAATTCTATATGGTATCTTCATTATCACTGTTTAAAATTTTAGATTCCAATAAATTGATCGATTCAAATAATGTGGGCTGGTTAAAGAATTTAAAGATTATGCTCACTCATAAAAAGATCTCCTACATCCTTAATGCCCCAGACCCTAAGCCGTAGGGAAAGATGCTACAAAGAATGAGGTAGCTACATATAAGATGTGGCAGACTGATAGCCTTACTGTCAAGTGCATCATACTGGCCTCTATGAGTAATGAGTTACAGAGGCAGCATGAAGGTATGGATACTCAGTCCATACTGCTCAATCTTAAAAAACTACATGGTGAATAAAGTAGAAATGCTAGGTATGAGATATCTAAGTAGTTATTCTATATCAGGATGATAGAAGACACATCCATACAAGACCATATTCTCATAGTAATTAACTTGGTCACTCGATTAGGTCAATTGAATTTTGTGATTGATGGGGTGTTGAGTCAGGATCTGATCTTACAATCACTTTTAGAATCATTCTCTTAGTTTGTTATGAATTATCACATGAACCAACTGAATATCTCTTCATCTAAGCTAATAAATATTATCAAAATAGCTAAGATCCATATTAAGAAGGATAAGGCTCCACTTCTTCTTATGGATGGGATCTCCAAGAAAAAGACAGGTAAGAAGAGTTCGAGGAAAAGGTGGAACCCTAAAGGTAGCATCATGAAAAGGAAGAAGGGAAAGAAAGTCTCCAGATAAGGTACCTATTTTCATGATGGCAAGACAGGTCACTAAAAAGAAATTACAAGGCTTTTCTTGCAACTGTAAAGACTGGTGCAAGTATTGCATCAAAAGGTATGAATGAGATACATACTAATTTATCATTAAGTTCTTTCATATCAAACTCTTGGATATTGGATATCGTTTGTGGCACTCATATCTACAAGTCATTGCAGGGACTGTAGAATCTTAGAGTTATGAAGAAAGGTGACTTCGAGCTCTATGATATTGGAGAAGAGTCCATCCAGGCTGAAGCTGTAGGGATATATCTATTAAAGTTATCTTCTGAAAAGATCTTAGAGTTAGAAAATTATTATTATATGCCTAAAATTGTTAGAAATATTATTTCTATACTATTATTATTACAATGAGGATTTAAAAATAATGGAAAAGATAAGAGTTGCAGTATGTCTTTTTCTAATGAGTATTTCTATGATGGTATTATTGACAATGGTCTCTTAATTCTTTCTCTTAATGATAATGTCTTTCATGTTAATAAAAGTAAAAAGCGAAAGAGAGAAGAGATTAATTATACCTTTCTTTGGCATTGTCGATTTGATCATATAAGTGAGACAAGAATTAACAAATTATATAAAGAAGATTTTTTTGATCCTTATGATTATGAATCATTAAAAATTTATGAATCTTATCTTATGGGTAAAATGACTAAGACTCCATTCACCGGACATAGAGAAAGGACAAGTGAGTTATTAAGACTTATGCATATAGATATATGTGTCCTATGACAACTTAGGTCAGAGGTGGATACTCTTATTTCATCACATTCACTGATGATCTGTCAAAGTTTGGATATGTGTATCTTATAAAACATAAATTTGAAGTCTTTGATAAATTTAAAGAGTATCAAAGTATGGTCGAGAAGCAAATTGAAAAGTATATTAAAATCTTTTGATCAGATCGAGGAGGTGAATATATTTCTAGTGAGTTCTTAGATCATCTTAAAGAAAAGATATTCTCTCTAAGTGGACCCCTCCCTATACGCCACAGTTAAATAGTGTAGCTGAAAAGAGGAATCACACCTTATTAGATATGGTATGGTCTATGATGTGCTTTACAAACTTATTTATTTTTTTCTGGAATTATGTCCTAGAGACTGCAATATATATTTGGAATAGAGTACCTTTAAAATCTGTGCTTAGTACTCTATATGAGATATAGAGAGGTAAAATGCCTAATCTTAAGTATCTTAAGATTTGGAGCTATCTGACTTATGTCAAAAAAAGTTTTAGACATAAACCAAGTGCTAGGATAGATAAATATTTATTTGTAGGATATCTTAAAGAGAGTATGGGGTACCTCTTCTACCACCCTACTGAACAAAAGATTTTTGTTAGTAGGCATGCCACTTTTATGGAAAAAGAGTTCATCCTAGAAAGGGACAGTGGAAGAAAAATTGAACTTGATGAAGTTCAAGACCTACAAATAGATGCACAAGATATTTCTCAATTAGAAGTATCCATTGATGAGGTATAATCATAAGACACACCTCCTCTCTGAAGGTCAGAAAGAGTACGAAATGCACATTTGAGGTATGGGTTCATTATTGAGAATAATGAAGCCCACATCATTGAGAATGATAAATCTTTGATCTATTCAGAAGCTGTCATGATTAGAGACTCAGATAAATGGCTAAAAGTCATAAAATCTAAAATAGACTCCATGTATACCAATCAAGTGTGGATTTTGGTAGATGCACTAGAGGGTGTAACCCCTATTGGGTGCAAATGGGTCTATAAGAAAAAGATTGGAGCAAATGGCCAAGTTGAAACCTACAAAGTCAGATTGGTGGCTAAAAGCTTTAGGCAAAAGCAGGATATTGATTATGATGAAATATTCTCACCTGTTGTCATGTTTAAATCTATTTGGATTATGCTTGTTATAGCTATTATGCAGGATTCGGTACCACATATTGTAATAGAAAGAAAGAAGAAATAAAATAAGAAACACAACCAAATACATAGATCAGCCAAAAGGCTCACCTCCATAGGGTATGCAAATTTCGCTATGAAAAAAAAAATTATAAAAGAAGATCACACCCTCAACCCTCATACACCAATCCCTCTCTCTCAATAATAAGCTCTCCCTCACAAAAGTCTCTCTCTCTAAGAGACCCCTAAATTCCTGAAATGACCACTGTCCACTGTCTGATAGTCTGCCTGAAGCCCCTACTTCTACTCTCTGCTGGTGTCTCTCCAGGGTCACCTGTCGAACTCTCTCTTGACTGTTGGTGTCTCTCAGGTCTCTACCGAATGCTACTACCATGGTCTGCCATTCTTTGTTGCCCATAGGGATTTTTAAAGCCCTCAGATCGAGCCCAATCCCAACTCCAACGAGAATTGGGCTTCCTAATAACACCAAAACACCCACCGAACTGTCAGATCTTGAGAATTGGGCTTCCTAACGGCACCTCTCTCGATTGTCCAATCGTGAAATGATCCATAAAAAACCCCATAGACCATGAGAAATCACTGAGGAAATGATGCTGGTACACTGTGGACCACACAAAACCCAAGGAAAATGGGTGCTTGGTCCCCATACCATCCCATGGATCGTCAGTCCATCGTAGCCATGGTATACGGGCCTGCACGCCCATTGGGCCACCTCCTACCGTGTGCACGAGTGCTCGCACGTCTGCTGGGCCGGCCCACATGCGTCGGCGTGCTGGGCTATGCGTCTGCTCCATCGTCAAGCCTGGCCCGCTCTGCCACCGGCCTGCACTGCTCGTGGGCACCCTTCAGCGGTTTGTGGGTCATACCAACCCATCTTCTGGCCTTTTTTCTCATATAGTTTCTTTGTTTGGACTCTGTTTGGATTGCTGTTAGGTTCTGTTGGGTATAAAATACCCTCAGCCAAAGTTCTAAACAGGATTGACCCTCCCAAGACACCTCCGACTTTCGATCGCAGATGGTATCTCCCCAGACTTCTCCAACAGCTGGATTCCCACAGTGCTGACTGAATTCCCCCGATGGATGAACTCCCACTACACCGCCCGAGCTCCTTCAACATGAGTTCCCCTAGTTATCTATTAAACTGCCCTAAGCGCTCACTAAGCTCCACCGCCAGCCGACTTTCTACGACTATCAGCTGTTCTCCGAATCCCTTCCAGACGTCTTCCAGCCAGGTTCAACTCCAATCCGAACTACCCCGAACTTCGCCAACGGCTGAACTTCTCCAATGGTAGATTCCTACAACTACCAGATTTCAGCCCAGACTCCTACGGGAGCCAAATCTTATCCCCGACCTCGACTGTGGAAAGACTTCGCTCGGACTCCTATGGGAGTCGGGCTCTGTCCTCGACCCCGATTGCTGGTAAACTTCGTCCGGACTCCTAAGGGAGCCAGACTTCACCTCTGACTTTGATTGCAGGTAAACTTCGCCCGGGCTCCTATGGGAGCCGGATCTCGTCCTCGACCTCGACTGCAAAGAGGCTTCGCCCGGACTCCTACGGGAGCCGGGCTCCATCCTCGACCATGATTGTTGGTAAACTTCGTCCGGACTCCTAAGGGAGCCAGACTTCACCCCTGAGTTTGATTGCAGGTAGACTTCGCCCGGGCTCCTACGGGAGTCGGATCTCATCCCCGACCTCGACTGTGGAAAGACTTCGCCCGGACTCCTATGGGAGCCAGGCTCCATCCTCAACCCCGATTGCTGGTAAACTTCATCCGGACTCCTAAGGGAGCCGGACTTCACCCCTGACTTCGATTGCAGGTAGACTTCGCCGGGCTCCTACGGGAGCCAGATCTCATCCCCAACCTCGACTGCGGAAAGGCTTTGCCTGGATTCCTATGGGAGTCGGGCTCCGTCCTCGACGCGATTGCTGGTAAACTTCGTTCGGACTCCTAAGGGAGCTGGACTTCACCCCTGACTTTGATTGCAGGTAGACTTCGCCTGGGCTCCTACGGGAGCCGGATCTCGTCCCAGACCTCGACTGCGAAAAGACTTCATTCGGACTCCTACGGGAGCTGGGCTCCGTCCTCGACCCCGATTGCTGGTAAACTTCATCCGGACTCCTAAGGGAGCCGGACTTCACCCCTGACTTTGATTGCAGGTAGACTTCGCCCGGGCTCCTACGGGAGCCAGATCTCATCTCCGACCTCGACTGCGGAAAGGCTTCGCCCGGAGTCCTATGGGAGCCGGGCTCCATCGTCGACCTCGATTGCTGGTAAACTTCGTCCGGACTACTAAGGGAGCCAGATTTCATCCCTGACTTTGATTGCAGGTAGACTTCACCGGGCTCCTACGGGAGCCGGATCTCATCCCCGACCTCGACTGCGGAAAGACTTCGTCCGGACTCCTACAGGAGCCGGGCTCCATCCTCGACCCCGATTGCTGGTAAAATTCATCCAGACTCCTAAGGGAGCAGACTTCACCCCTGACCTTGATTGCAGGTAGACTTCGCCTGGGCTCCTACGGGAGCCAGATCTCGTCCCCGACCTCGACTGTGGAAAGGCTTCGCCCGAACTCCTACGGGAGCCGGGCTCCATCCTCGACCCTGATTGCTGGTAAACTTCGTCCAGACTCCTAAGGGAGCCAGACTTCACCCCTGACTTTGATTACAGGTAGACTTCGCCCGGGCTCCTACGGGAGCCGGATCTCATCCCCGACCTCGACTGTGGAAAGACTTCGCCTGGACTCCTACGAGAGCGGGCTCCATCCTCGACCCCGATTGCTGGTAAACTTCGTCTGGACTCCTACGGGAGCCGACTTGCCCCTGACTTTAATTGTAAGTAGACTTCGCCCAGATTCCTACGGGAGCCAGACCTCATCTCTGACTCTGGCTACGGGATGACTCAGCCCGGACTCCTACGGGAATCGGACTTCACCCCCAACTTTGACTGAAGGAAGACTCCATCCAGACTCCTGTGAGAGCCGGACTCCGGGCTCCTCTAGAGCGGGTAGCTAACCACCTCTCCCGCCAGACACTGCAGCCGTGCTTCAACTGACAGGCCTGCACTCCCTGGCATGGCCGCAGTAACAGCCACAACTCTGCTCCACTTCCTGCGACGGATTCCGTGCGGCTCCATTACTCCCTGGCCAACCGCTATGATGCCCACGATTCTGCTCCACTTCTGCGATGGATTCCGTGCAACTCCATTACTCCCTAGCCAACCGCTATGATACCCACAATCTGCTTCACTTCCTGTGATGGATACCGCGCGATTCTTTCATCCTCTGGCAAGTCGCGACAATGGACGTCGCTCCACTCCCCACGACAGACTCCACGTGGCATGTCCCGGTGATAGCCATGATTCCACTCCACTACTCTCCGTAACAAACTCCTTCTGACTCTGGGCGGCCCACTGTCAGACGGTTACAGATATCACTATCAGTCTGTTGCTCCCTCCGCCTATAAAAGGGGGACCCCAGATACGTTATTCTCTAAGCTCTCATTCTTACCTAGAAACTCTGCTAAAATTTTCGTTCGAGCACTCCATTCTTGTTGAGGTAGAGAACTGACTTGAGCATCGGAGGGTCTTGCCGGAGCAACCCCACCTCTGGTTTAGACTTCTTTTGCAGGTCCTGGCAGCGACCGTGACCCCCACAGCTCCAGCTTCTCCGGTGCAGGCAGATTTTTGCACCAATAGGATTGACGCTAGAGGAAGGGGCGTGCCTTCGCAGTACCCTTGTTCTTGAAGGAGCGCTCAACGGGACCACCCCCGGGCATCTTTTTGGCATCCGCTCTTCCTCCCCCCACTTGGTCCTTGCCCGATGCCTCCCCGCAAGGCGTCCACGCGACGATCCACGGCCTCCACAGCCAGATCTTAGGCTCTGACCTCACCTCCAGTTTTCCAACCTCCTCCTCCTTCTCCGACAACGGCAGTCGGCATGGAGTAATTTGATCTGCTGGTGCAGCAGGTCAGAGGCCTCACTGAAGCTGTGCAGGCCATGCAGCAGCAGTAGCAGCCGCAGGCATCAGTGCGCCTGGAAAGAGTGTCACCAAAACACCAGAATCTGACGATGGGGCGGGCCACTTGGGCCAGCCCCCCATCTTTCCTGGGAAGACGAACCCGAGGGTGGAGAGCCCTCAGTCGGATCATGACTCCACCCCTGGAAGATCTCTACCCCCATTCTGCAGAGGACCCTCGAGACCCGTAGTCGAGAGGATTTTCTGGACCGGAGGCTCCAGGAGATGAACCGACAGATAGAAGAACTCCACCATGCTCCCCCCGCTTATGGTGAGGATATTTGCACTGACCCTTCCTTTTCTCAAATGATCATGCAGGAATCGATCCCGCTAAACTTCAAACTCCCCCAGTTCGAAAGCTACGACGGGACTTCGGACCCGGTTGATCATCTGGAGGCCTTTCGGATGATGATGCTGCTTCATGGCACACCCGATGCCATTCTATGCTGAGTCTTCCAATCCACCTTGAAGGGAGAGGTGAGAAACTGGTACTCGGTGCTGAAGTCGGGTACCATCTTTTCCTTCGATCAGATGAGCCATCAATTTGTGGCCCATTTTGTCAGCAGCCGGCACCCCCAGAAGGGTTCGGAGTCTCTCATCAATATCAAGCAGAGGGAGGGGAGTCTATTTGGGCCTACATCAACCGTTTCAATGTCGCAACACTGGAGGTCTGAAATTTGGACCAATCGGTAGCAATGGCTGCTCTGAAGGGCGGCCTTCAGAAGAATGACCTTTTGTTCTCCCTGGAGAAGAAGTACCCCAGAGATTTTGCTGATCTGTTGGCTCGGGCCGAAGGGTACGCTCGAGCGAAAGAAGCCTTCAAAATGAAGGATGAGGAGACTGCGAGAGAGCGGCAGGTGGGAGACTCGAGTAAGCCCGCAGTCGAAAAAGGGCCGAGAGAAGCTCAGCCACGTTCTCGAACTCCTCCCGGGCACAAGCGTGTCCATACTCCTCCCTGGGTACGTAGGCAGAGAAGTCTGGACTGCAAAGTTCGGTGGGGTTCTCCACCGGGAAGATTCTGCAACTATGCCCCCTCAATGCCTCAAAGACTCAGGTACTGATGGAGGTCAGGGAGCAGCTCCCTAGGCCAGAGAGGATGCACACACACCTCGGGAAGCGCAACCCCAACAAGTTCTATCTCTACCATCGCGACCACGGCCATGACACGGAGGAATGCATCCAGCTCTGAGACGAGATCAAGGAGCTCATCCAGCGAGGTCGACTCGATAGATTCATTCGACGCCTTCCTGAGAGTAGAGAAGATCGGCCAAGGCCCTGTCCCAACCTGAACCGCCAAGGAGGGAGGAGCAGCCTGGAGATTGGCCTCCAATCGGGACCATCGACTCCATCACCGGAGGGCCTCAAGGAGGAGCAGACCTTCCACGACCATGGGACTCGAGAAACCTGTAAATGGACTTGTTATGATTGGGGATAACCCCTTCAAACAATTAAAATAAAGTCATGTTAGGAATAGGAGGAGAACCTCATCCTAACATGAGCAAAATGAAAGTTCGATTATTTTAAGATCGGATTGGGGGAGACGCCCATATAACGGCCCTTGAGTGCCCCCATGCTCATGTTAGGAACAGGAGGAGAACCTCATCCTAATATGAGCAAAATGAAAGTATGTTTATTTTAAGATGGATCAGGGGAGAGGCCCATATAACGGCCCTTGGATGCCCCTTGGGCCATGTTGGGGACGGGAAGAGAACTTCGCCTAACATAGGCAAAGTTAAAGGCCCGGTTCTTTTAGACTGGATGGGGGGAGAGGCCCTACAACGTCCTTACGCGCCCCCACAGCCATGTTAGGGACAGGAGGAGAACCTCGCCCTAACATGAGCAAAGTCAAAGGCCCGATTCTTTTAGACCGGATGGGGGAGAGGCCCTACAATGCCCTTACGCACCCCCACAGCCATGTTAGGGACAGGAGGAGAACCTCACCCTAACATGAGCAAAGTCAAAGGCCCGGTTCTTTTAGATCGGATGGGGGGAGAGGCCCTACAACGCCCTTATGCACCCCCACAGCCATGTTAGGGACAGGAGGAGGACCTCGCCCTAACGTGAGCAAAGTCGAAGACCCGATTCTTTTAGATCAGATGGGGGGAGAGGCCCTACAATGCCCTAATATGCCCCCACAGCCATGTTAGGAACAGGAGGAAACCTCATCCTGACATGAGCAAAGTTGAAGACCCGGGTCTTTTAGACTGGATGGGGGAGAGGCCCTCACAACGACCTTTATGTGCCCCCACAGTCCCATCGGGAATAGAAGGAGAATCTCATCCTAACCTGAGCCGAGATCGACTACGCCAAGGACAGAAGGAGGACCTCATCCTGACAATGACAAAAACTCGACTGCCCAACAAAATTGGATAAGGGAAAAAGTCCCCTCAATGGCAGCTCACACTCCTACGCG
This sequence comes from Elaeis guineensis, assembly GCF_000442705.2. Lineage (NCBI taxonomy): Eukaryota > Viridiplantae > Streptophyta > Magnoliopsida > Arecales > Arecaceae > Elaeis > Elaeis guineensis. Next base: position 38,707,482 of record NC_026003.2, on the reverse strand, counting down.
ACCCCTCAAAAAGCAAGGGGAGGACCCTCACTCAAAAAGAGGAGAAAAATTAAAAAGGAAAGCGATGAATTACACCGGCAACAGATGAAAAATAAACTACACCAAAGACCTAGAGAACCTCGTCTCAACAAAGATGGGAAGTTCCTACCAAACATCCCCGGCCTCTAAGAAGGCTCTCGACACAGGTCAAGAAAATAACGACCCCTTCGAGGTAATGCAGAGTTCGGACCACCGAGCTCGAGCCTACGGCCATGGATGACAAGAAAAGCAAATCAACGTGGCGACGATTGGGCACCTCCAAACGACATCGACGTCGGACAAGTCAAAAGACAAAAGAAGTTTGGCGGACGATAATTTAATACAACACGTGGATGAGGTAACACAAAATCTCCTTTTCATTTCATTCACAAAATATACACTACAAAGCCCAGCAGGCTAAAGAAAGAAAAGCAAAATGACAAGAACAAGATGAAACAACAGAAGAAAAAATATATACATGGGAAGACGGAAAGACAAAAAGAGCCCTAAGGAAGCCCGGCTTCCTCCGACCTCAGACTTTCGGCTTCGACCCTCGCCAGGGAATCCCTTAAACGTTCGACTTCTGCTTCCAATTCTCTCTCTCTCATTAATATCTCCATGTATCTTCGATGATATCGCTGGCTTTCACTCTCTGCCTCTCGATGCCTTTTTCTCAGGACCTCGGATTCTGCCTCCACGTACTTGACGGCCTACTGCTCGCATGCCAGCTGGATCTTCAATTGCTGTAGCTCGACCGTCCTCCCTCCAAAGGTGATAGAAAGCTCTTCTGCAGTTCTTCTCAGGGATTGGAGTTCGCTGGAATCCCAAGAGGAAGCGAGCTGAGCCCTACCAGCCAGCTGCCCTTGAAGGCGGGCAACCTCGTCGGTCGCCATCCGGAGCCTCCCCTTGTATTCGTCCACCTGCTTGCGCCAGCCAGTTCGGTATGCATTGTAGCTCGCCTCGGCATCCTGGAGCTGCTGCTGGAGGTCGGAGACCTTCTTCGACCACTCCCGATCGCTGTCGGTCCGAGTCAAAAGCCAGGATGAACTTCCCTCCAGCTGGCCAATCCTCTCCCGGTAGCCGACAGCTCCACCCTGAGGGAACTGATTTTGATGGCTTGAGCACAAATTTGATCGCTGGCACGCTTCTTGTGTTCCTCAAGCTCCTTCTCAAAGTTCGTCTTCCTCCGACTGTACTCCATGATCCCCTTCACGTGGAGATTTTGAAAGTAGGTGGCCTCTGCGGTGGCTTCGGAATGACTCTCCCTCAACCTGTGAAGCTTGCCTTCCATCTTCTTCGACCTTTTTGTTAAATGGAGGACTTCCTTCTTCAGCCGCTAGATTGTAGACTTCAACGGAATCCCCTGAGGCAAGGGAAGCGCTTCGGCGGAGCGCTGCCATCGGGAGGTCAACGCGTTAAAACGCAGCTCATTACAAAGAAGAAGAAAGAAAGAAAGAAAAAGAAGAGAAGAAAAGTCTCCCAAAAGGAGGAGACCAATTTTATTGACTGAACATTTCTTGAAGACAAAAGAAAGAAGAAAAATGGCAATAAAGGAAGAATACAAAGTTAGAGGTCTTGGACCTCTGGATCAACGGGGGGACTCGGCACCTCTGGGGGGTGGACCACGATGGCTGCAACGGTGGTGGAGGGTCTGGCTTCATCCTCGGACGCCTCGTCCAAGAAGCTGAGGTCGAGCTGGGGGAATTTCACGGCCATCTTCTCCTGGCAGAGCTCGAACCCTTTATTGAATGCGGCTTGGCCGAACTCAACCTTCAGCTTTTTCATTTCAGTGGAAGTCTTGAACTCCTCCACCGCTTAACTCCTGGCCTCCGAGACCAGGGTCGGGATCTGTTCCGCCATGTTGGCAACCTCGGCCTCCGCCCTCCTCACCATCTCCTCCAGGTCGGCCTTTTGTTCTGTCGAGGTCTGTCTCTCTCTCTCAAGTGCCTCTCGAAGACCGGCCACCTCGAGGGCCATTTTTTAAGGTGGGTAGCCTCGACCTGCTGACCTTCCACCGCCTTGTTTGTCATCTCGATGTTGGCGAGGAGTTGATGCCCAAGCTGCAAGGGCAACAGGAGAGTCAGAATGGGAGCTGGGAAGTTAATTAAATGAAGAAGCGAAAGGAAAAAGGAGGACGAATCTACTTACCTCGAGGAAGGCCCCCAGTGAGTCCCAGACTCGTTGTGTAGGATCGACGCGGACGATCCTCTGCACGACTTCGGATAGTGAGCACCTGTCTACCAGCTTTTTTATTAGATCCCTGTCACTAAAGGGATCATCCCCCTGCTCCTCTTCAGAGCCGTGGGACTCTTCAGTGGTAGACCGACGACTGTCGACCCTGCGGGCCAAGGTCTTCCTCCTCTCACCCCCTGGCACCTCCTCAGGATGGGTCTCTGAAGCGGGGACCTCGGTAGGAGAACTCAAACCCCTCGGGGAAGCCCGGGCGGCGGGACGCTCAGTGTCTGGAAGGACGTCGGTGGCTGAGGTCGCTCGGGCGGGCACGGTCGAACTCATCCCCTCCGCTCTAGCCCTCTTCGCCGGCCCGGAGGCCGCGGCGCCCTTTCTTTTGAGAGCCTTCAGGCCCCTGGCAAGCATCTGTGCTTCTTCGGTGTCCATGCCTAAAAAAAAAAAAGAAAAAAGAAAAAAAAAGAGAAAGAGAAATGAAAAGGAGGGCGTGAAAAAGAAGAAAAGAAGAGAAGTGGGAGAAAGAGAGGAAAGGAAAAGAAAGAAAAAAAAAGGAGAGAGATGAGATACTGGCGGGATCCAGGGGGCTCAGGCCGATGTTGAACAGAAACTGCTCCTTCAGGAGGTTGGGGAGAGAAAGAGTTGGATGTTTGAAGAGTTTCTGGGAGGCTTGATGGTCGTCTCCCCCCAGGCTGGGCGCCCGGTAGACAGAGTCCCTCAGGGAGCCCCAAGGGGGCAACTCTAGCCTCAAGGTCGGGCATCGAACATAAAGAATCTTTCCCTTCCAGTTATGGATAGAAGAAGGGGCACCCTTCAGTAACCCCTTCCTACCGAACTGAGGGGAGAAGTACCACCAATCCTTCACCGTGGGATGACGCTTGAAGGTATAGAAGTATCTAAACAAGGAAAGGATGGGCTGGACTTCGACTACATGACAAAGAAGAGGAACCCTATCAAAAACCTAAAGGAGTTCGGTGCAACCGAAGCCAGAGAAATGTCCAGAAACCAGAAAAGAGCAATGACAAAAGGTGGCAGAGGAAGCCGGAGTCTGGCACGGAAGGCCTCCTGGTACAGGCAGAAGTAGCCGGAGAGAGGGGCACTAGCCTGATCGGACGGGCCAGAAGTTCTAGTTCGTACTCCGGAGGAACCCCATACTGAACTCTTATCAGTTGGAGCTCGTCCAGAGTCAGAGAATAAGGAATGGTGTCTGGTGCAAAGATCGGATGAGGTTCAGCTCTACCTACTGGTTCATCTACCGCCTGAGGACTCTAGGAGACCGAGACAGACGAACTCCTAGAGCCGCTAGAAGAAGAACCCCTGGAGGACATCTAGAATCACACGAAGACCACTTACAGAGGCGAAATCCCTAAAAATCGAGGAAAATCATGGACAAGGTCTCGGGGGACTGAGGTGCAGAGCAAGAGGAAGAAAGATCGAATGGCAAAAGGAAGAACAAAAAGAGGAAGGAGTTTCGAGACTAACCTAGGCGATTCGGAGAAGTACGAAGGTGCAGAAATGGGGATGGCTCGAGGAACGCCTAAGGCTGGGAAGGGCGCTGAGAAAAATCAAATTTCTCAGGAAGAAGAAGGATGCCAGAATGAGACCGTCGGATAGAGCGGGACTCTTGGAGGAGGGGTGTGGGTTTAAATAGGCCCTGAGATCCAGCATAATGACGATTGCGAATCTCCTCTAGCCAGTCTCTTTTCTCCGTGTGCCCCACTCACCATAGCGGGCGGTTAAAAAGTGACAGACGGCTGACAGTGCCTTTATTGCGCCATGCCTCGAGCACCATTCTGCTGCAGGTTCCAAAAGAGCCTCTTCGGATCATCTCAATTTGAAAAGACTCCGGTGCACGCGCATTAAGTGCCAAAATATCTGAGGACGATCGTCCGTGGACATCAAGGGAGCAACTTCGGCTGTGACAATCTTTCTGTACTTTCTTCATTCGAAATTCGAACTCGAAGTAGGGGGACTGGTGTTGGGTATAAAATACCCTCAGCCGAAGTTCTTAACAGGATTGACCCTCCCAAGACTCCTCCGGCTTTCGACCGCATATGGTATCTCCCCGGATTTCTCCAACAGCCAGATTCCCACAGTGCTGACTGAATTCCCCGACGGACGAACTCCCACTACACTGCCCGAACTCCTTCAACATGAGTTCCCCTAGTTATCTATTAAACCACCCTAAGCGC